>NW_008752002.1:234288-325379 GCF_000715545.1 Opisthorchis viverrini | reverse complement strand
TCCCACATATAATAGATTCCGAAGATGTCTGAAATGTTTTTGTACCAGAGTTAGTACATGAGACTCGCGAATGACCGCTGCAAGCACGAGCAAAATCAGAAGAGAGAGTCGAAGCACGTGACTACGCCTGTATTATATGAAATCGTACAAGTGCGCGATTTTGTAGTTTTTCGTATTTAAACAAAAAACGATTATGCAATTGGTGAAATACGTAGTGTTATAATGGAAGTTAAACAGTGGTACCAAACGGCTGATTCTATTACCACAACCTCGTAGACAATTTCTTTTTTGCTCGTCACATGCAAATCGGACCTGTACGATAAATACCTTAATTTCGACTGTGTGGCCGCCGAATTGCGCGTTAGGTATCACTGATTTGTGTCAACAACAATCTCATCACATGCATGTGGTGACCGTGTAAGTCGCCGGGAATCATTTTTAAAAGTCGTTACACTTTACACAGAGTCGGAGGACGACTGGAACAAACATTAAAAACGCTGTCGTGGAGCATATAAACCAAATTAACGTTCTATTCCTTATCTTAAATCCTACGGACCCTTCATGAAATCTTCACAGGTAAAAAATGAGCCAAAAATTTGAGGTTAATAATGATATTTGTACAAAACTCCACAAGCCTGGGGATTTCATCTTTTCAATCTGGATGGTATAGGTTCAGATAAAGAGTTCCTGAAATCTCAGCGTCATCCGATGAGTAATTTCTGTCAAGTGAGGTTGGAAGTCACTTACGGAGATGCATGTCAAACGCAGGCGATGGTAATTTACTAAGATTTTCCGGCCAATTTGTCTAAGTCACTAAGTCAGATGGATCCAAGTGTTATCCAAGTATCCATTTAGTTGGATTATGCATTGAAATATTTGTGACATCCGGTATAACGCTATATGCTACAATCTGTTGGCGTGCTATATCCCGAAAACTGGTAGTCAAATCGGTGGCGTTTGGTGACCTTGAATGTTAGCTCGATTAAATAAATATATTTTAGAAAGGTATCACTACGGCAGGCAGTCGAAAGGCCCCTACCAATAGAAAAATCCGCAAAACTGAGAACCCTTGTTTGGCGAAATTAATTTTGCCTTGCTACTAGTTGTTATTAACACTTGGGGAGTCTTGCTAGAGCTAACAGCGCGTCGTCTTCTGACTGAAGTAGACATTAAGCACTGAAGGCTTAACGATGAAGGTGGCACTTGGTACTGCAAATCTAGATACACTGAGTGGTCTGCACCTCTGAATATATCTGCAACCTATTGCCTAGTCTTCGGTGACGAAGCTTTTGCTTCAGCGGTGCAATAACTCCCTTCAGTTTATCAAATTTCTGGCACAGGTTATCAGAGGAGATTGTCAAAATGAAACATTAAAAACCAAGCAGGCGTGTTCCAGATGTATGGAAACCACCATCGATATACCAGTACACCATTGAGGATAGAGCCTCGGCGGGCAAACAGTAAAGCGTGTGTTATCGCTCGTAAAAATATCCACCAGACTTACAGACTGAGACAAGTTTCACGGCCTTCGCTCTGACTGACGAGATGCCTCCTGAGGTGATAGATTGTTGTTCCATGCGGAAGAAGCAAAACACGCCAACCTTTTGCGGTCATGTGGGCCGCTTCGTGTAGCTATTGCTTAGGATCACTTTCAAAGCATTTTCGAAATGCGATTGACTAGAAAAACGTGGAGAAACTGGATAACCAGAACAACGGATCCGGTGAAGAAGCAGAGTTGCTGCAACACAGTCGAGCAATTTGAACCAAAAACTAAGGCTTTTGCTGAGGGTTGGTTGCCCTGGACTATCGGGTTTATTACCAGATTCACGAAAACCGTAAGTTGAGATGAGTGACTTGGAGGGATTAGCAATGCGGAAAATGGTTGAAGAAATCTAAGAATGATGATGTACCGCGAAACTGTGAAGACTCGCTGGTATTGCTGACATGGTGAAGTCGGGCGTTAAAGGCCCTTAAAAGGAGCTCATGAGAACACGCAATCCGGAAAGCGATCTGTGAAGAACATTAATGGCTTTGTGGATAGGACAGACTGATAGACCTCCGTCTTCACCGACGGGTCACCCTGATCCATGAAAGCTGATAAAAATATGAATTTCGCGCTGAGAGTAGTCACGAGTGCGTAACCAAAACCGTGTGTGCCTGTGGGAGATTTTAAGGTTACGAAAAACACTGTCGGGTTTTTGAACTCTACGTTAAATCTTCATCTGTTCAAACTATGCTCCCAAAGAAAATTGGTGTTCCTCTGGAGATCAGCATAGGCTCTTAGTTTTGCTTTAAAGATTGTGAATTTGTTTCCAGTGGCTCCATTTCTTGGTTAGCTGTTGCTATTCTTCCACAATCCTGATCTGGGAAACTGCCTGCGATTTTTGCCTGTGCTTCGTACTTTCGAATCTCTATTTATTCTCCCGTTATTCCGAATGGTGCTTCCCGACAGCCCTGCAGATTAAGTGCCACCTTTCGGACTGACGTCAATGCCCGTCGGCCCACGTAAAATTCGGATTATCCAAGGTTCATAGAATCATATTGAATCGGGGATCGAGGCGCCTACGTTGACCATCTCGCACCCACATATCCATTTAGACATGGCAATATTTATTACTGTTGGGCCCCGGGGCACTGCTTTGCCTGAATTTTGACATGCCTAAGGAGATACTCAGATGTTTTACGATTCATTTCACTCAAGACAGTTGATAGCATTCAGCGGATATTCGCACTGTTCAGGCACTCACGCGAATATAACTCCCTCTTACGGTGGACTGAAAGTCGGTTGCTCGTCCGATGCACAGTTTTGTAGTTGGCCTGTTGTTGCCTTCAACTCAGGCTCGGTCACCAAGGTGTCGAGATTTCCGCTGCTCTTAGGAGAGAGCGAATATTCACTCTTTCGTTACTTGGCTGCACTTCGCCATACATACTCAATTTTACTCGCGGGGCGTGAAAACCGCCTGCCATTGAGCGGCTGAGTCTGGCCTGAATCAGCTCAAGGAACAGTATGAGCGGCAAACCATATTTTACATTTGTCATCAAACTTCTACATGTGCAACCTAAATGTTTGCCACAAACTTACCAGAGTCAGTGTAATGCATTGCCGACTGATGCGCTGATAGACAGACGGTACCCCGCCAAACTTGTTCAGAATCTAAGGGAATCTTCAACCCACTGGAGAACAAAAAACCTAATCTTATGCAACCATATTCTGAAATACCCTGCGGAAGAACGGTCGAGAAATGGAACATTGAGCGATACTTGTTGCTTGTATTTGTCTGGCTACGTGGAAAGTTACTTTTCCAGTAGTTTGTGGCAAATAAATAAGAATAATAACGCTTATTTGATTATACATTATTAATGCCGTCGGTTGAAACCGACTGACTGAGTACGTTCCCTCTAAAATGCTTCGTCATTTGCACAGGTCAACGGGTATACAATATTCCACTCACGGCTGTCCAAGGATCTTCTTCCAGAGGGTTATCACCTACAGATTCCGAAGATAGTTTGAAATGTTCCGATACCATATCTAGCTCATGAGACTCGCGAATGACTACGTTGAGCGGGAGCAGAATCAAAAGAGAGAGTAAAAGTCTGTGACTACGTTTGCATGGCGTGATATTGTACAAGTGCGCGTTTTTGTATTTTTTCATGTTCAAATAAAAAATGATTATGCAGTTGACAAAATACATAATGTTATAATGGAAGCGGAATGAATGTAAAAACACCACACTGCTCTCCAGTTGGAGCGTTGACCGTGAACTGGGAAAATCACTCGAAGAACGAAAACAATGAATCGGTACGTTACTCATTTCATGTTTCGTAATCAGCTAAGTGCTGAGGGAAACGGACACGTCGTTTAAAACTACTAGTGGAGGGAGCTAGGTTGATGGTAGGGGTTTCATGAGTAGGTGCGAGTGGGATAGCATGATTGTTGTATGTGGCCGTAGGTGCTTCAATGAAGGCAGGCCTCAGACGACCATTGGAGAGGGTATCAAGCTTTGTGCTTCTCTCTAAAACGAAGTATTTAAAATGATGTTCGATGACCTTGAAGGGACCATCATAAAAACTTTGAAGGGGTATCCTCCTTGCGTCATGTCGGTCAAATACAAGCAGTATAAACGGGAGATCGGTTTATTTTGACATGCCTAAGGAGATATTCAGATGCTTTACGATTCATTTTACTCAAGACAGTTGATAGCATTCAGCGGATATTCGCACTGTTCAGGCACTCACGCGAATATAACTCCCTCTTACGGTGGACTGAAAGTCGGTTGCTCGTCCGATGCACAGTTTTGTAGTTGGCCTGTTGTTGCCTTCAACTCAGGCTCGGTCACCAAGGTGTCGAGATTTCCGCTGCTCTTAGGAGAGAGCGAATATTCACTCTTTCGTTACTTGGCTGCACTTCGCCATACATACTCAATTTTACTCGCGGGGCGTGAAAACCGCCTGCCATTGAGCGGCTGAGTCTGGCCTGAATCAGCTCAAGGAACAGTATGAGCGGCAAACCATATTTTACATTTGTCATCAAACTTCTACATGTGCAACCTAAATGTTTGCCACAAACTTACCAGAGTCAGTGTAATGCATTGCCGACTGATGCGCTGATAGACAGACGGTACCCCGCCAAACTTGTTCAGAATCTAAGGGAATCTTCAACCCACTGGAGAACAAAAAACCTAATCTTATGCAACCATATTCTGAAATACCCTGCGGAAGAACGATTGAGAAATGAAACCTTCGCCGATGGATATGGTTGTTGGGATTATTGAGCAGTGATCGTCATCCGACATAATCGGACGTTGAGTTTATCTACACGTCCGTCTTGAACAATGTTGTAGTGCCCGGCTTTTTCTGTGAGCTGTTTGCTTATCGAGTCTCAACAGTGGTACGCGAAACCTTCGCCTATTAGCGCAAATTAAAAGGAACGTCGAGTTGAACAGTCCCTGAATGTTGTGCATTGCGGTTTCTGCGTATTCTGTGTTTACCGTAGTCCACTTTATGCCCTCGTTTGCTACGAACAATTGGCTTGCGTCTCTATTTTCTGGTTGGCTGTCTGCTCAAACGTTAGAGCGTCAATGCGGGGCCAAATAACATCCGGTTTTTTGCGCGCTCAACTTCCGGGGATGTGCACGACATCACTAAAGGGCGATTCATATGAATTTATGTTGGAAGAGGCATATTTCCGTGCGAATAGAAGTCGTTGAATAAGCACCACAGCCTGTCACTTGTGTGCGGTTGATCAAGGCACTTTTAGTCCTCGGTGAACCAATTTCATCTGCAGATCCGGCCTCAATTCCACTCCGATGGAAATGTTATCGACGGGAAATATGAGGTGGTGCACTGGACAGTACTATGTGTCACAGTTTTGCAAAAGGCTGATGAGCTTTCCAGCGTTGGCCATTCCTGTTTTTATGTATCACGGAGTATTGTGTCACTGTTCACCTTGAATGTATCGACATTGCGGGCCTCTTCTGCGAAATAGTCAGAATCCACGCCCTTTTTATGCTTAGCGCTTCGGTGTCCGTTCATGCTGGATAGGTTTTCACACCTCGTCCATCGTGCCGGCCTTGTAAGTTGTTCCATTTTTGAGGGAGCCGATTTGGTCTGGGGGCCTTTGTGACGATTTTTACCTTTGTTTTACTTCCATCATAACACTACGTATTTCACCAATTGCATAATCGTTTTTTGTTTAAATACGAAATTGTTTATTCGCTGAACTGGGCCAACAACGAACTATTTTAAAGAGAACAATTGCTAGTGAGTCTGTTCCGTCTGACCTCTTTATTTTTGTATACCCAACCTGGCGTAATCATTTTTATTTCTTTGCTACACACTTCTGGTAAACTAACTTATTGGGTAGCCAGACCACTACAAATTTGGTGAGCCCGAGTATTTGTAGATAATTTTTTGAAAGCTTTTTCTTTTAAGCCGTCGTAATTTTTTTTGTCTGGTAACTATGGAGTTACACTTTGGTTCAGCGGATTTAGTCGAGAACGCAATTAGCATACGTTTGCCAGACTACAATCCGCGCAACCCCAGGGTATGGTTTCTTCAGGTTGAGGCCGTTTTTGCTACCCGACGCATCACTTCCCAAGTCACCCGGTTTTCCTATATTGTCCAGCATCTTCCTTGTAATGTAGCAACAGAAGTTGAGGATCTGTTGGAAGATATTCCCAAGGAAAATCCGTACGACGCCCTTCGAGCGGCCGTCATAAGTCGGACAGGGAAATCAGAGAACAAAATGCTACGGGATCTATTCACCACTTTCGAACTTGGGGACAGATCGCCATCACAAATGCTTCGCCACATGCGCAGTCTCCTCTGCGGCCTTAAGCTGGCGGAGGAAATCATGGCCCAACTATGGCTTGCCAAACTCCCACCCTCCATATCCCACTTCATCAGCGCTTTCGTTGATGACCACAGCTTACCATACAAAACGTGCACTAATAATCTTCCTTGTTACTCTGACTCCTGAATGAGAAAGTCCATGGATGTAATCGAAAACAACTCGTCGAAAAAGCTCCGGGGACTATTGTGCGAGCCGTGAATGTAGACGTATCCGGAAAAATGTTTCCGAACTGGAGGTGGAAGGGAATTGCAGAGATTTGAAATGAAGGGAAGGATGGCTTGGGTGGAAAATTAGGATCACCGTACTGAAAAAATCTAAGCTAGTATCAGGAAACAAGCATTTGTCAATGTTCGAACGTATGTTGTAGGTAGAAAAACGTTGAAGTACTGTCCTGAGACGCTCTGCATGCTCAGTTTGGGAGGCGCTAGCGATTAAAACGTTGTCTAGATAAGCGTACACAAAATGCGAACCACCTAAAACCTCATCCACGGCACGTTCTAAAGTTTAAACAGCATTCAAAGACCAAAAGGCATATGCGTGAATTCGAAAAGACCAAGCGGTGTTGCGACAGCCGTTTTACGGATGTCATCCGGGGCTACAGGGATATGGTAGTATGCACGTATGAGGTCGAGTTTGGACAAAATGTTTGTGTGGCGTAAGGCACTGGCGAAATCGTGGATATGTTGAATAGGATACTTGTCTGGAACAGTTGGGTTATTGAGGGGACGGTAATATCCGCAAGGTCTCAAATCACCTTTGGATTTCTTGAGGGTGGCGAGCAGTGACTCGTTGTAGTGCGGATGATGCCGAGTTCAAGCATGCGTTCCAACGTGCGTTTTGCGATCTGGAGCTTATCCGGATAAAGTCGGCGGGGGTTGGTCATTTACAGGGCTGTAACAATTCCTCGCTGTGACCTTGCAACGACTATTCTTCCTCGTATGGTCTTGGGCGCATCATATTTTTTCTTCAATGGAACTAATTGTTTATTTCCACTATGTTTTGCTTTCTCTCTGACTTGCTTTTAAAGTAGACCATTCTAATTTGTTGGTGTGTATGTTCTAACCAAAATCGTTTTGGTTAATTGCAGTACCATTCTGTGAGATGTTTCGATTAAACTTTGGTGGACGTGTTCTGTCTTCAATTTTTTTTTGTTATTTAAGCAATATACCAACGGCATTCTAAATAAGTCCTGGCGTCATTCGCATTTCCGTTATTTTGCACCCGGTTGGGTTTTTTCTCTCTAAGCTTTTCAAAAAAGTTCGTTTTTAGGTCCCATCTCTGGAAATTACGATTTGGTGCATTGCTGATGGCCTCTGGAGATTTTCTCATGCCTTTCACAAAATGCAAGAACAATGGATGAAGTTTAATTTGGCCCACGTTGCAAGTTCAACGCTCGATCAAGTCAAATGAGATGAAAATTTTTGTTCACATATCCTTCTCATTTGTTGAGTCGATGTCTTCGGTTGCCTTCTTCATTGGATAGCTCTTATTATACTCGTACAGCTTACCACGTTTTGGGGATTTCCTGATTCCGTTGATAGCGAAGTACATTTTCCTAGAAGTAGCTTAATACTCGTGTCCTTGTAATTTGCCTCAGGATCTGCCGATTTTGGGTCAATGTTTCTACATTTGAAAAATAACGGCGCGTCGATTTACAAAGCTGCCCGTATATATGCCTGGCCTGTTTAGTGCCGCATTCACTAACCCTTTTTTCTGAAGTTACAAGGGCTCAACGTCACCTCTGACCTTGAGAGCGTGTGTTTAAGACAAAGTAGATAAAGTACACTTCAAAAATTTACGTCACAAGAACGGCAGGCCCTGCTTAAGCTTTCATGACGGAATGGCGCATGCAATCATTTATCAATTGAGCCAAATTCCACACGGATCCCGCTTTACCGCTCTCAGGTGCTGCTACGGCCGAAAAGCCTGTTCCGCGCAAGATTGGCCAAAAGTTAGGGGCGCTTTTCGGTCTAGCGTCAAGCCGAGATCTGATCGGTCGAAATTCTGTACCCAACAGCCAATCATGACCCAGTTGACGAAACGCTGGTTGTCAATGGCGCATCCAGAAGGCGTCAGAAATTCCGGGAAGTTGTCGCTGCTTACACTATACATGTGAACCCCTGTACGACTGTGCTTGACTTCGCTCTGGGCGTCAATATACCTTGTGTACCTTTGGTGCTTGTTTTTGACGTGTACAGTAGCTTGGGATGCTCGGACCGAGACCTAAGTTGAGGAGAATACTGTTCCTACAATATGCATCATGCCAGGTACTGAGGCTGCGATGTGTCCAAATATGCCCTTGGTCGCACCTTCAACTTTCCGACCTGAGTACACTGGGCACCAAGGTGTGACCCTCAGAGTTGGCACCTAAAACAATGAAGGATGCTCTGCATCATCAAACGGTCGCCTAATTTTAAACAACCATACTTTGGACTGTGAGCTTGGTATTTTGCTGGAGTTATAGGGAACTCTTTACAACAAGCTATCCAAGAGTGGCACATTTAGAAACACGTGCAAAGCTGGCTGCTGCACCTACAGTATACTTTTATTAGTGAAACTCTAAAGGAATGAACCACGGGTGTGGAGTCAAAATCACTAAAATGAATCCGGGTTACCCTGCAAAACGGGTTATGTTTAAATGTGTACACAGCAATCATATGTGGTCAGTCTGCAACGGTTTCAAAGATGGGCTGTCTAGTAACGTGCTCATCGTGGCAAAAGCATTTGATGTGACTTACGTCGAAGAACACCACGATGCAATTTTCAGCTTTCATATTTATTAGACTTTCAACAAGTCACCAGCATTTTCTATTCAGTATTGGTATCCGCTGCGGTGGTATCTTACCTGACTTGATAGCTCTTTTGAAATAATGAATTAATCAGAGAAATGGTGCCGCGTCTCGGTGAGCACAACTGCGAGAACCTGAACCTCGTGGAGTGAGCAACCTAGCAATAAACAATGGATCATCTAACCAGCCACTCAAGCAGGAAAAAACAGACCACAAAGTGAAGAGGGAACGGGCCATTCACATTGAATGAACAGAACTACTGAACTGCGGGCAGCTGATGGATTAACCAGCTGCAAGGAAATGAGAGCACAAGCATCTCGAATCCCAACCTCACCATTTATATAATGTAAATGCACCTTCCGGACCAGTCAATCACTTTGGACGTTCTGAATATTGTTTGAAACCTCTGCTCCAGTAGACATTCACAGGCGAGAGAGTGGCAACTTGAGAACTTCACGGAGCACTGACGATGCCATCTCTGCTGGTGATCAAGCGTTCGCAGTGAAACTGCCAAGCTTAACCAACATGCTAATAGCAAAACATTCCCGTGCTTATTGACAAGAAACAGCAAGACGTAAAGAAATACTTGCGATTGGCCTAAAGAGATGGTTTAGCCTCCTAATTGGGGCACTCAATAAGATATTTGTACCTGGTTGAAAATCTGGCTTCCATCCCATCGACCAGAAAAACCCACCATTTTGCACCGCACCCAAGAAGCTGGAATCAGTAGAACTCAAACCAGTCGGGAAAATTACAAGGTTCCAAGTAATCAAAAACACACTGATCTACGCTTGTGGATCATACTATTTTTACAACTCTGTTTAAGCTGTCAAGCCAATAACAAAGTGGACAACCGCACTGTCAACTCAGATTCTGACCCACATTCTGCTCAGATTCGATTCACCAGCGAGTGCTCACAGGTGGACGTGTTGTACGAGATGGATTCAAACTCATCAACCAAACGGTCGATAGCTTTTGAAGTGTCGGACATACCAGTTGTTCTTATGGCCTGGAAGGATGTTTAAGCCAGCAAGCGTTTCCGAAAACATGGGTCAAACAGTTCTATCGACGGTGGTCCCACGGTAAACCTTTAGCCAGATCATTTCAATAAGTTTGGACGGTGAAGGAAAATGGAACAGAAAATACATTTTCTGGTAGAGTATTCTGGGCTCCTTCAAGACTTCTTAGATGAGATCTGTCAATTCAAAATGTAACTGATATTCATCGTCAAGCGGATGAGAAGCAGTCTCGCTGACGTAATTCAACGAAATGTTATTCGCTTTCATCGAGCAGTAGCAGACCTTTTTGTTTTATTTTATGTAATAAGACAGTATGAGGAATGCTTTGATGACAGTGTTCCTGTCACATATTGCTCTAGTTTCAAGATTACTTAGGAATATCAGATCCAGAATATGGACAAAAATTGAAAGTAGAGTTTTGACCAACTAACTGAAATCCTGTTGCCAGGATTTCCATATAAGAGGCACAGAGAGTTTTGGTTTTTGCTAGCTTGAAGAGACAGCTGGCGGCACTGGATGTTTCCGTTTCATTGATGGCTTCATGGCGGCAAAACATGCCTCGATAGATTGCAACACTTGAACCTGTCTTTACTCGGTGCAGGGAACATGCGATGCTTTTTCGATAATTTTGCGAGACTGAATTGTGACCGATTCTCTGATGCATATTTCTGTACGTCTTAAACTAAGCTAATCTGGGTTTATGGGCTAGTCTTCGGTCGATTGAAGAGAACTTTAATAAGTACAGTGAAGAGAGCTTTAATAAGTACAGTGGAGGCTTCGTCGGTGTCAGATATCCATGTTTGGTAATTTCCTACATACGGTTATACACATTGTAATCTTGGTCCGAACTAATTGCTCCGCCGTCTTTGGGACTTTCATACAACATCCTGAATTTGAATGCCTCTTTATCAATATGACAAATCAATTTTCCTGCTGTGGTGACTCCAACACCTCCTCACTTAACATTCCAGATCTACCGGTGCTACAGCAAATTGTTCGCACATTTTCTTTCCTATAGTGGTGCATACAAGGCACTCACGCAATGGTTGGGAAGTACGTGTGACCATGAATATACAATTGCATCAATCTCGGGGGAGAACGAAACAAGAATCAAAGCGCACACAGAGTCAAGTCATGACACGTGCAACGTAAAGGTAAGAAATGGATCACTCAAATACTGGATCGATAGTTAACCTACCTATTCACGGGTTGTGATTTATTCACAGTCGTTACCTAGCTAGTCCAAGGAGGGAGATTGAGATGCGGTGATGCTGTTTTCAAGTTTGGTCAAATTTATCTGCTATTGTCTAGACCCAAACTAGTTTAAAAACCTCAAGATACCGCCTCGAGGGTGTTGATGCTCTTAGCTGAATAACTACAGACACTTTGTTCTATCTGAATCAGAGAATCTTCGTCGCCATTCGTTGCACTTTTTCCAAACGGTGATAGCTTTTCTCATGTAAGCTAACTGCAATCGCACACAGCATTTACGGTGTGGCTTTACGAAGGAACAGTATGAAGGGATCCATAAATTAGGATCGCGGCTAGTGACAAATTCCTTACGCATAAATATCGCCTAAATTGCATGGTGAACTCCAGCCTCATACTGCTCTTGGATCTATAGACCTTTTCCGCATTAACTATCCGATCTTCCGCTTCCCTAAATCTCACTAACACATTCAGCTGTTCTAAAATCAACCGCTAGTGAAACTGGGCCGCACAGTGACGAAGCCACAATGGACACATCTGATGGATCACTTAAGTATGCCCCTTTGTGAAGTTTTTACCGACTTCCAAATTTGGATGCGTTTGCATGCATATCCCAAAGTGCGCACAGGACAACCAGAATGGGGTGCTGGATGCTCATACCTTTCACAGGCAAGGAAAATTTAGCACTAGAGGTGCGAGGTATGCCGGTATTCAAAGATCTGATTCAATCATGTCATGCATAGTTTGCGACGGTGTTCTTCATGGTTTAGCTTTTTGTATCTCCATCGCATCTCTAACAGCTGAGCAGTTTGTTCAAATTTTGCAAGTATTCAGCTCACACGCGTGGATGTGCACACACATCTGCGTTTGGTGTAGGCATCATAATATTGGACACTATCGACGTCGCTCCCTCGTGCGCTCAGTGGAGCGTGACAGAAGGGTGTAAATCGGGAGCTCAGTCCTCCAGCTCCTCAGGCACAACAACACACAGGTACAGCCGCGTCAGACGATCAGGAATGCACGGTGTAGTCTATGGTCTTGGGGATGTGGCATACACAGACCGGTTGAGTTGTAACGAACGAAATTCGGATTCATGGATTAGCACTCATGGACGAACATAACAGACTAAACCAATGAATGTTCGCTAAGAGAATGATCTTGGAAGACTTTAGGTTAGCCAGAGGTGAACTGGGTTCCATTAGCAAAATAGCCATACCAAAGCCTGATTAAATATTGCTTTCTGTATCCGTCGGTGAGACGCGCAAACGCAATTCCTTAATTTCTAAATCCAGGATGAACAAAACCTAAGTCGCTCGAATCATCGCGCTTCGGTATACGGCTCACGCCTAAATTAGTGATCGATTGACTGAGAGGATTTTAGTATTTTGCTGTTTCTTCAAAGGTCCCGCACAAGTCGGTACAGCTGACCTAAACTGGATGAAGAATTTCTCACCTGTTTTATGTATAATTTTAGGTTAGAACAGGTAAAGCTCTATCAATTGGAAAATGTTTGGGACCGATTGGGAAGTCATCGTTTCAGAGGGGTTTGGTAAACAATCGGTGGATTTATTGCTGGGCAACGTTTCGCTTTTGACGCAAAAGCTTCGTCAGGCCAAGTGAGTAAGTAAGTAGGTTGATCGGATTTTAACCGATCTATCGTAAAGCTTAGTCATCCCCACTAATCAACAAACAGGGGCATCAGACTGAACACCCAGCACTGATCACGTCACTAGTCATAAGGAATCTCACGGATTGGTTCCCTGACTGCCTTAAAACCCAATCAACCTACTTACTTATTCACTTGGCCTGACGAAGCTTTTGCGTCAAAAGCGAAACGTTGCCCAGCAATAAATCCACCGATTGTTTACCAAACCCCTCTGAAGGTAAAGCTCTAGTTCAGGAAATGAATGTGCTTAGCTTTTTTCACATACACATGTTCAGGTTCACACTTTCACTAGCATGAATGGACGCACACCTGCGTGCATTGACATGGTCACCCTGGTAGCGCACTAATTTCGACTATTGCATGAATCTGAACTGCGTGGCTAATCGATTGTAGTTTGGTATGACTTGAACAGCTTTCGCCTGCTTTACGACATCAGACTTTGGAATAGACTCTAGCTTGGCAATGTGGTATTTCAGGAAGCCGAATTATCGGAGCGTTTCGCATTAACCAAACATATGGATCAGCTATATTAGTGTATGCTGTTCAGTATCAGACTGAGAGTATTCCTTGCTACATCCTACAGCTTGATCAACTGAGAACTGATTGTCTGAGCACAGGTCCAATAAAAGTACATTTCGTCACCTTCGTAAAAGCCAGTTTTCAAGTAAAACATAAGGACTGTGAAAACTCGGGGACCACGCATAACTGATGCGCCGTATGACGGACAAAAGTGGTAGCGGGTTGTCGAAGAGTTTTAAGCATCTTTATAAGTAGTGCGTTGCGTCAGGATAATTTACTTCAATGTCTCGAATACCATGCACCTGGAACATTATATAGCAAGATATTCTGTTAAAAATATCATAAATATCAGTTTATTCGAAACTACTGCCGACAAGAAAACTTGGCTCATTTTGCATGAAAACGTTTCCAAGTCCAAAAGGGAACTTCCACTTCCGCTAGGAGTCTGCTGTCATATCCTGTATATACATAGTCGCTGTTGGATCTCTGTCAGTTGGATTAAGGAAACTGCGCCGGGTTCACCAGCTATGCTCGTCTGTGCCCGGTAGCTAATAAAGAAGTATCTAGTCGTTACACCCCACATATAGGATGGCTGAAAACTCCTCGACACTCCGCGACCGGTTTTTCCCCGCTTGGAGCTCACCAAGTTGGCGTAGTCTCCGAGTTTCTACCAATCCTATGATCTACTCAAACCCTAATTGGACAGAGTTCAACGAGTACAGTCATTTGCTTGCGCACTTGGCTTTGACAGGAGACGGAATCCAGCTAAATTTATCATTTATGATGGTCCACTTCAACTGAATACACTGGACCATGCAGCCTCATGTTTCGATTGGTAATACATCCGAGATATCGCAATACGTTGACTGGACGAAACGCACGACTCATGAGGTTACTAAAAACGATACGAATAGCTTAGCAACTGAAACGTGACGCAATCTGGTGCAAAACATTAAGTTGAAACAAACCATCGTAAACGAGAGATTCAGGTGAATTCAGTCGGGTCTCCTGTCAAAAACGAATTCGTATGCAAATGAGGGTACTTACTGAAATATTCTGCATGCTCTGACAAGGCCGGTCTGTTACATCTCCAAGACCACCGGATGCATCATGCACTCCTGGTCGCCTGGCTCAGTTGTATCGGTGCATTGTGCCCAGTGGGTTTAGCTTCCATTTGCACCAGTCTGTCAGGCATTCACAGAGCACATGACAGTTCGACAACGATAGCTTCTACTGTAGTGATTCGTGTGCCAAACTTAGATGCGTGGGTGTACACATTAGTGTAAAAATGTAACGAATTCATGTAATGCTAAATCGGGAGGAATTAGTGGCACAACAGACAACGCAAATGGTCGGACCAACTCGACAGTTTGACTTCAGTCTAAATAAGCAAGATGGGTGTATCTCTGAAAAATGTTTCCGATATGAGTAGCTTTTATCATCATGCAAATTCTAGAAACTGTGTATCAGTCAACACTTCCATCTATTGTACGAACCGAGAAAAAGTCTCGGTTATTGTTGGCTATTATTGTGCACTGTACAGAGTCATTTGCCATTCTGCCAGACGATAGAATCTGTAGTCTTACCAGGCCCTCAAACTCTCTTTAAAGGAGTTTCGTTTACAATGTACCTCTGAGATACAGTTCCTCTTTAAGTCAGAATTAACAAACAGACCGATGGGGTGTTGGTTGGTGGTTTCTCCCCGAACTGTGCCAAAACGTTTGCGGGCCAGCTAACCGTCGAACAAGCACCTGATCAACAACAAATGAACGCATAGACCACGATTAATGGAGAATTGCATTCTCTAGCTCAGATTTAAACAAATTTTATGTTAGGCCGGGAGAGACCCAATCTCACAGTGATCAAAAGGTGTGCGATATTTGGTAACAAGTCACAGGAATAAGACTACTTCCATTTCGAACACAATGGGGACATGAAAATTTCCATGTCTTTGGCTATTCAAATAATAAGTGGTCTTGTTCATTAAATTGATCACACAGTAAAGTGTCGAGAAAGCAGCAATCCTTGTGGTTCTTTCTGGGGTCACCAGGCAACAAGAACAGTCAGCGACCTACAAGCCGAAAAGACTGTCGACCGATAGCGATAAGGATTCAGAAAACCACGGAGCCAACCAACAGGGCTTTTCGCCTGGGGCGAACATCAGCTTTGACGATTCTGTTGTCAACCCTTGGCTGTTTCAGTCAACATTCCAAACAATCGGCGACTTCGAGCAGAGGTTGATCGAATCCAAGTGCCCCAGAGTCCATCAGACACTGGATCAAACACGAGCGAGCATCTCCTGGAATGAAGACTAAAAAGAGGACGAGAATGATGCTTGCAATTTGATAAAGATCCATTGTTTCCCCTCAGTAAACTGCAATTTCCTCGGAAAAGGTGTTTTCTTTATCAACTTTTGAGAACCCACAACTTTTGTTTTAAGTGGTTGTGGGATTTGTAAAATTTACGTTCACATCACTTTCAAGTAGACAGTCTTCCTCCTTTAGAATGGGCTGAAAAACCGTCGATGGATTTGTTACTGGGCAACGTTTCGCTTTTGACATGATTCTTCAAACTAGGCAGATAAGTTATCATTTCGACGGATCTTGAGAAAGGCGGAGGGCCACTCACTGGAGTCTGTTTAAACCGGCAGAATCAATGTTAAACTTTAATCATAGCTTCCTGAAGCCTAGTATGGATGATAAATACTTGAGATGGATGGGTTGAAGTAAACCACTATAAATTAGCTCTCGCCCTCCAATACCTTTCGCAAATTTGGTCCTTCTGTTTCTGGTCAGTGAGTGCGAAGACAGAAAGGTTAGGATAGTAAGTTGATCTTACTGTGCTTGGGTTCTTACCCAGACCGTTTCCCCGATAACTGCCATTTGTTACTTACTAATCTACAACCGTTTCCGCACGGTCGCTGGCCGATTTCAACTTCTTGAGCCTGCAGTCGCTGTGGTGAGAATCTTCGTCCTCACCTTGAGACTGCATTTTCCGAATCTACTTTATGTCCAGTGAATGTCTTATCATTCTGGAGCCTGTGCCTATCATGTGATGTTCATGCGTATTTCTTAATAGTTAACTTATGTGCAGCCTCCGCTCGCTGGTACTGGTGTTTGGCTACCTGTCTGTTGTACTATGTAAACCTTGGTAGTCTCATCAACTGCACTAATACTGAGGGTAACGTTTTACCTTTCTGGAATACACCAGTTTTAGCCGTATTAATCACCCGTTGATGGTTTCAGTTGTCTCTGTTTTGTATGAGATGACTGTCGTCCCGACCCGTCCATTGTTAGGTCGTGCTGCTGAGGCACTACCCACCTTAGTTACCGTTTGATTAAGTTCACTGGGTATCCACTTTCCTGAAGTCATTTTTAAAAACCTCATTTTATTCTCTTGTTTCGGTCGGCTTTTTCTGTGCATAACGTCCTAACCTACATTGATGCAACTGTACTGCTCTGTGTTTGGACGACAAAAAGTTTAAGACGCCTTGCTGGTTTCTGATAAACAATAGTTTTTAATTACCTAACATTCTTGTGTCGCTTGCAGTCTAGAAAAGGTAGTGCACCTGGTATAGGTTCTAGTCCCCTGTTGAACTTAATTTGGGGGGATTAATGGTGTTAAGGTATTGGTAAACCTCGCTGATTTGATTTCGATAGCTCACAACGAATGCGTCATCTAAGTAATGAACGAAATACCTCCGGTTTAAAATGTAACCGGGATGATGCTTTTCGTTCAAAGTCCTGTATATACGTGTGGGACAAGGCCAGAAATACTGGATATCCCATGACCAAGCTTCATTCTTGTGAGTAAATAACTGAATCACAAACAAAGTAACGGAGATCTGAACGCATCTGAAGACTTCAGCTATCTCGTTTGAAGAGAATTGTCTCCGTTCTTGCAATGTTGCACCCACGAGTAGATCAATTGACTTGTTCCCTCTAGAGCGTTTCTCTTAAGAACACTCGTATGCCTCTATTTGGTATCAAAACTAACAAAAAAATATTTTCTTACTTCGACAAGAACCTAGTTAAATTTCTAAGCAAAAACCCCACAACTTTTAAAGTATGTACGTAACAGTGGGCTGCCTTAGGATACTGGCGGTGAACACGTGCAATTCACTGCTGCCCTTCTGGAGGCGACGGCCTTGTGAATTTTAGACAGTCTTGAGTCAAGAGTATAAAACCAATATCCACTTGCTCTCTCCAACATGTAACCGAATTGTCATAGCACTCACTAACCAAAAACAGATCGATGAAGTAATGAATGGCACTCAAGGAGAATTTTCACATAAGTGGCTCTAGACTAGAGGAACAAGGCCAAAAACTCGACTTGACTTGCTGAATCGGGTTGATGCGTGGTGACCCATTGGTGCCAATTTATCTCCCTTTTATCCTACTGGTTGAAAAAACGAACGGTATTCTCATGATCGTGGACCTGTTTGAAACAAAACAGGTGTTGAAGCCACCCGTGCCAGTGCCCTTACAGCATCATTGGTAGTAAATTTTTGTCATAAGACGACCCTATCTGGGGCGGACAAACACAAGGGAACGAAGGGGAGCTATTGTGCTATTAGCGCAAGACTTTCCTTACTCCCTCCAGAAGTAGTAAATATTCAGCTGCCTCTGCCGTTCAGTTTTTGAAACCCGAAATCAGTAGAAGGTGTGGGGGAAGTAAAAGATATCTACGGCATTCGACAACTACACTCGTTTACATACCAATTCGGCTTTCATGGGAAACCTACTTGAATCCCAACTGAATCTCTCATTTATGATGTACTCCAGTGCGAACCCAATTGGCATACAAATGAGTGCATTTATCGAATTTCGTGCAAGTTGGGTTCAAGTAGAACATAAGGGGATAGCACCTACCTGAAGGGCGAGTCCGGTCGCTGGCTGCCGAAGAGATTTAAGCCACCTTATGAGTAGTGTGTTACGTCTAGTATTTACGGCATCTTATAAGGCATTGAAGAAACAAACCCCGAATCTCTAGATGATCTTAGGCTACGAGCTGGTGAATTGCGAAAACGGCTACATTTATACTTTCTTGTGACTCCATTAATAGTTGGTTTGAGACCTCATCGGATAACAAGTTTCCAGGCCAAATAAGTTTAGAACTCGTGCGATTTCTTCATACTTATGGGGTTTGCTGGTGAAAATAGTAGATTTGTATTAGTTGCCAAAAAACTGGATGGAAAATGATACTATCCAGTGGGAATTACCTTAAAGGTTCTACTTCACATGTGATCATCATCATTGTCAGCTGTAAGAACCGCGTACTCGTCGTACAGTGGTTGTAGCTGCCGCAGTTTCGTTCACCGATGATTGGGGGGGGGGTAGATAGCTGCGCATTGCACGCGCGAGCTGGTAAATTGATGCATAAATCCAGCACTGTCAGTCGGGTGTAAAGTGGGGGGGGGGTGGAAAAGGAGCTATGCATTGAAGGCAATAGCTTGGATGCACGAACGCCGTTGAGGGCGCGACTGGTCCATGTTTGACAATGTCTCTAACCATTGATGTGGTCCGTCTCGGGATTCCCATCCAGGAAGACGACAGTGACCAGTGCGGCTGAGTTTGCTGGTAGTGGCTTTTATGCTTCCCTCCAAGTCACTGTTTGACATCCTCTGGCTCGTTTCCACCTTTGAGGAAGGCATTCGACTGGGATACGAAGCATGTGACCAAGCAAGCACAACCTATGTGGTGGTCTGCTCACCTACCGTGGGAGAGTTATTTCTTCAGAATAACATTCGACATACTTCAGCATTACTGATCCGGTGGCCCCACTGGACTCGGGCAATATTCCGAAAATATCGATGGTCAAATATCATCAGCGTGTAGCGGCCAGGTTTCCGATCCGTGTACTAATATGGAACGCACCGCAGCATTGTAAGCTCGACTTTTGATGGACAAATTGATGCCACGCCCACGCCACAGGTGACAAAGGTTACCAAAAGCTGTTCTGGCTTTTCCGATCCGGGTGGAAATATCACCTTTTGCGAGACCACCAAGACTGATACAGCTGCCAGGTAAGCAAATTTGTCCACTCTCTTAATCGGTACTCAAATTCCAAACTGCCTGTTTTGGATCATGGAGATGCGATAAGAGCGATTTCTACAAGATCTATGTACGGTGTCAGAAAACCACTATGAATGATTGCGCATCAACTATTGTCGAGTTGGCTTCTTTTGTGAGACGGAACCCGTGCCAACTCAGTACCCACTCCGGCCCAGGTGGCACATCGATCGGAGTCAACCATGGCTACTATGTGGCTGATGCCCTGACATGAATTTTTCAAAACTATACGCGTAGCATTCTTCATAAACCCACATGAATACTTATTCCTGTATGAATGATTCTTATATACTTACCCGGATGGGAGCATGACGTTTGAGTCGCCACAATCGCACGCACCACCGGCGAGACTCTTGAACTTATTGAAATCATGCCCAACATGGTTGCCGGCCATGAAGCAAGAACTACACAAAGACATACTGGGCGAGATGCCACAAGTTCGGGTAGCCGGTTGTTCATACTCGTTCTGGTAGAAATGTGACTTGGCCAACGAAGCTGCACAGTTACATATCTTAGTAGCGTTCCTTGTCGAGCGTTCATTTAGTTTATGCAACGCTCTAGTGGGGGGGGGAGTTCTATGGTGGTCCTTTTGACCATTGTACATTAGTACTTTCTTTGTAACTTATCATTACTCAAATTGTGCCACTTTCTATCTCTCACTAAATCTCAGCTTATTCCGCTTCTCTTCATACCGAATAACTTTTGTTTAAATGAAAGCAAAGAAATATGGATGCATACACACAATACAAATTCTGTACCTCGTGAAAGGCGTGTTCCCTTCTTGTTGTGTCGAGTTACGCCGTCAGTGAATTAACGAGCTGTGATCCACCTTTCAGACTACGACGGGATGGAAAGTATCTAGGAACATATTAAGGAAGATCCCAGGAAGGAGATCGATTTGGATTTATTGTGGTTTTAATACCTAACTGTACCAACGAACTGTGAGTTGTATCATCTCACCTATTTTTACTCTCCTGATTTAACTACTTTGAACTGGTATTTGCTAGCGTTATCCACTACAGATTGGCATGCTTCTTGCAGACTTGCGAGGGCCTGAATGGAAACGAACTGGGAGGCGTGCGCGCACCATGGCGTGATCGTAATCTTGTGGTGTGCCCCAGAAGGAACGGCAGTCTTGAATTGTGGCCCTCCACCGGTGACTGATGGCCACGTCGTCCAATTGGGTCCACGGTTAATTTGTAGTTGGGGGCCGCCAGGTTACGCGGTGCGAAAGTGTGTTGAATGTTCGTACTTGCGAGAAACAGTTCGTGATCAGCACACAACTGAAGGAGTCGACCTCGGTTGTCTGTGCGGCCAGCATCGACTCCGAATCGACCACCCAAATGTGATTCCGAGGAGCTCAGTCGACCTACGTGAGCATTTAAAACGCCTGCAAGGATCACAATGTCAGTGCTCTTTGCCTGACGAATGAGTCCGGATAGCTCTCGATAGAAAGTATCCTTCTCCGCATCAGAACTGCAGTCCGTTGGGGCATAAGCCGACACGACAAACAGGCACCGCTTTTTATGCCGCGAGGCATTGAGCTTGATTGAACTGGATAACCGGACGGCGCAGAGACGACTGTTCACTGGGATCCAATCCAGCAAAGCGCGTTCAGCTCTGGGGCTGAGTGCAACTCCCACGCCATATATTCCACGAGTCATCGCTTCTGGGTCACCAGACACACGGAGGGAGAAATGTGAAAGAGCTGAGTTCATCCTTGGCGTTCTGAGATGCAGAACCACGCTCGGGTCTTGTATGCGTGTTTCGGAGACACAGCATACATCAATTTTAAGGGAGTACAAGGTTTCAGCAAGCATTGCCTGTTTGCCAATTTGACATAGAGTACGGACGTTAAAAGCTCCTATATAGAAAGGATCTCGTGGATTTAGAAAGGTGTTATTTTGTTTAAGGTTTGTAGGCAGCGTGGAGCATAAGGCCCTTCGGTCAGATGACTGACAGTCAAATGGCCCAGCGACGTTTGCTTGTGCAGTGGGAAGGGGTTGGGGAGGGACATCGGTGGACGCTGAACTGCGCGGGCAAATGATACTTCCCGGTTGCCCAGGCCGAGGAAGGGGGTTTGGTTGAGGTACCCCACCTTGAGCCTTCGACTCAAAAGTCTGACCCACAAGGCAGTGGGATGACGTAGGGTTTTGTTCGGGGACCCTGACCCTAGCCTCTGACTCAAAAGTCTGACCCACGAGGCAGTGGGAGAATGTAGGGTTTTCTTTGGGGACCCTGCCCGGAGCCGATGACTCAATAGTCTGACCTGCTCGGCTGCAGGGGGTTGGCCTAACCCGAGGGCGCAGGGAATAAGGCATTACTGTCTCATTCCTGATGCGGCTGCGCACAGCAGGTGCCTTTTGAGCAGCACCGGGCTCTTTGGTTTTAAAAGTATTTCGACCGTATCGGATAATGCGCCGGCGGTCACGGTCAACCGTTGGGCGATCGGAGTGTGCGGTTTTTGGGGCCGACCTTTTCTAACCCGTCCTTCCTCGGGGGAAGGCAGCATCGCTGCTTCCATAAATATGGACATGCTGGTCGACTGGGGAAAATACCTTACTGCCTTCACACTCCTGTCGCAGAGGACAGTACGACTTTACCCCCAGGCCGCCTCGTACAACGATTACTCGTAGTACGGGGTCTCGCTGCTCTCCTTTGGCTTTCCTGGCATGGTTGCACCTTGTGGAACGAAGTTCCAGCCAGTGTAGCCGGCGGGATCATTGCAGCACTCAAGCCCGACCACCACATCAAGGTGGCAGCTTTAGGTCGGGACTTCACATGTGAGAACGCACAGAAACGTTTGGTTTGTGTTCATTCGATCAGTTGCTGCTGAACTTGGGATAAGTGACACTTGGGGACGGACAGAGGCCTTGTTGTGTGTCGGATAGGTGAATGTAGTGACTTTTGTTCAGAGGGGGAGTGTGGATAAAGTACTTCTCAAAAAGCAGTTCGCTTTTCGAGTTCGGAGATATAAATCACTTCCGAAGTCTCCGATTTCGAGGGTTTATGCATGGATAGTTTCTTCATATGGCATGAATGCTTTAGGAAAAGAGGATGTTTTTTTACAGATATTGTCTCAAACCTGACCATTCAACCACTCATAAAAGGAGGAAGAATATTTTGGTTGACTACCACAGACAGGAAGTCGAATTAGGCTTCATTTTTGCAACTGTCACTCAATGATCTGTAGAACAGATAGCGACGATTAGATTAGCTGATAAGGGCAGTATTTCATGCACGAGCGCCAAAACTCTAATCAATCCCAACGCAGAAATTGCCATTTCTTTGTAATGGTGAGCAGCGTGGATGACCTTGAAGCAACGCACTAGTGCTGAGTACTGAGTCAACCAACCGGCTAACAGCCCCGAATTCCGTATCCAATGCGTACAACGCATTCATGTCTCGTTCCTGTAGTGTATTCATCACGATTCGAATTCCCATAAGCCAGCTTACCACAATAGGATCTGCTGAAGGCATACAAACGGATGTCGTCTTTTACTTTCATTGGGCGTACAGAACGACCCAACATTAGATTGACCAGGGGTTCATATTTCACGGATTATATCATAGGTTCCGCCCTGACAAATAACAGTATTTGAAACTGGAAATTTGTTTGCAGTTATGTCACAGAGTCGCTGAATATAGCGTATATAATATAGTATAGTATATATAGTATAGCCGATATAGTGTAGCGTAATACAATATAATATGGTACATTATAGTACAGTAGAAAACTTGGCGAGACCTGAGACATCGGAGGTTCAAAAATTATAGCAACATTTCCGTAAACATGCTCACTCAACGATCCTACTTACACAAGGAAGTTTCCAAACAATCCATACACATAGCCATTCAGTCTATTCTCTGATTAAACTCAAATACTGCTGTAATATTACCTAGAGGCGCAAAACCTTTTTCTCGCCATTTAGTCTACCAGACAGAAGACAACTTGAACCAGCCTCGAAGTTCAGAGACCGGCTCCGTTTTAGGTGTTCTCCAAAACTCATCAAAGATGTGTGTGACAACAAACAGGTGCTAGCCCACACCGAACGTTTTGGCAACCAGGCATTTCGATCATCCTTTCCAACATTCGCAAATATGGTTGTTACCAGTCTACTCGAAAATGTTCTGGATGCTAACGTTTCAGTCCACTCATTTTTCATAATTTCGTTTTATAGTCACTATCGTCATGTAGTATACGTTAAGTTGTGGATACAATAGAGGAAGCTCGTTTATAGAGAAGTTAATGAGAACAGGAGTGTATTTACAAGGAATCGGTTAGTGAGAAAACGCCGCACTATCCTGAAACAGAGTGGCTCGAAATGATTCGACACACCTTTGTTTGGTGATCTCTAAAACAGACTAATACTAAGGCTTGTTGATTCATTTAAGCACGTAGAATATACGTTTCGAGTTCAGTTTTTAGAAAATATGTGAGGTAACATGGAGGACAAAGCAATGAAAATCCACAAGGCACAGGACTACAGACCGTCAGATTATAGTCATCAACAAAAATTCGGTGGATAATGGGAATCCATAGGGGTTTTGTATTGTTTTTGGCAACATTTGTTTACATCAGTAACCACCCCATTCAGAAATGCGTGAAACGTGGGGTAAATACGAACGTGATTATTCACTCCTGGTAAAAATAGGAGTCCACGAAGTGCAACTTCATTCACTTGAGAGTTTTTTTTAACGTTTTTCACTACGCAGTTTGTTTTGTGCTTGTTGTATTGTGCGGTGGCCGAGCTATTGGTTACGCCTGCCGGACTACGCGATAGGGAGAAGACAGAGAACTGGGGACACGGCTGTATCACCAGGACAAAACGTACAGAGCCTCTGCGTAAAGATATAGGATGACTAAACGGCCAAATATGGTCGTTCACTTGTTCGCTCCGTACAGCCAATGGTGGTGCTTCGGTCGTGAACGTTTTCAGGCCCACTACGCTGGTCGTGTGTTGCTGGGCCGTGTTTGGTGGGAGCCGACGACTCACCTACTTTCTGGACGTGTCGAACCGATGGTGACCTTGGGGATGCGTCACTCTGTGCACATGTGCTTTTTCTTCTATCTGGGCGCGCCCTGACAGTGCTGAGGGGCAGGCTTGTCACAAAGGTGAGGAGGATTTTCAACTCGCCGCTCTAGTGTTAAACTCTATTCAAATATGTTACGACATTACCAGTGGTATTTCAATTGTTCATAATTGAAATGAACATGGTCATAAGTCAATATGACACACTCCCCTAGAAGCACAAGCTTTTAAAATACCCCCTCTTGGATCTGCTATGAGCAGAAAGTCACCATATCCGCCACGAACGTCCAGAGTTCTACAGTGTTGATAAAGGACAGAATGCTTAAAATGTTGTCCCACGAACCTAACCGCATAACAAGTGCCAACATGAGAAAAGTCATTGAGAAAGCTTTGGCATAGGGTGTTAGTGTGATCTCTTATCGCAAAAATGCATAAGCCATAGGCACGTCCAAGGAAAGACCCAATAATCCCAAAGAAAAAGTGTAAAAATAGTTGGCTGTTTGGGGAGGGAGGGTGAGAAAGTAACTAAGTTATGGGCAGCAAACACAGACTAGTGATTCGAATATCCATCGTCATTTTCATCCTCCCGACAAATAATGTCCAGTGAAAGAAATACTTGCTGATCTAGGCCCAGATATGATGTAGACATCAGGAACAACGTAAGCATGCGTCGTTCTGACGACTGGAATCCAGAATATGACTTGGAACGTAGGGCTGGAAAACGAAACGCAAGATTCGTTGTCCAACTGGAATGGGGAATTTGACTGGATGAACCTTTTCCTCTGACCGGATTGGGTGAAACACGCTTTAATGCCATGAGGTAACCACCTTGCGAACGACTGACCTCTGGATCTCCCAGAACAACCACCCAGCCCTCTGTCTTGGCTTTGACTAGGGATGATGAACTTGCCAACTGAAATTGATGAAAGCAGAAGAGGTTTAAGGGTGACTGACAGCTTTTGAGCACAGTGATGACGAGTAACCAGGAGGCGAAGTAAGAAAAAATTCATGGATGCATAAAGGTGGGAACTATCGTTTGAAATGGGTACTTCTATATCGTTTGTGTTCAAACTAATGGAACACAACAGAGGCCAAATACCAACTGCTCGCTTCGTTTTCATCTTATCCAGACACATTCCACCGAACAGACTATATCTTAGGTCACAAACGTCAACATCCGCATCTCGTTTGACCCTAACTCTGGGAAATGCTTAGATGACTGAACTGTAGTGTCAAGCGAAAGCTGTGTGCATCAGAAGCTCGACCCTACCTAAAGTGCACGCTCACAACTCAGTTGGTCGTGGGAACTCGGTCGTGAGACACAAGTTACCTGTTACAACATCAACCGAACATGATACTACAAAGAACCTTAAGCATTGTAACTACCACAACTTTGCGAAATGAACAGGTCACAATTCATCCTTTAGTGATCGGATTAGGTCGACTGAAGGAGGTTATGATTCTGTTAACAGTAGTTCGTTGTACTTTCATTGCAATGAGATAGTTATTCGGAAACGGTTGTCATGATCCCGAAACCTCAATTTGGAGAATTTTCTTTACCATGGAGTTTGTGTGACAATTAGTGACAAGATGGGGAGTAATTCGGTGTACAACTACGATTCACTTCTGTGATCCAACCCCTCGAGTGGATTTCGTCACAGAATGGCACCAAGCCTCGTATAACAGACATCTACATGTGTCACTCTAAGGTTAGCCTAACCGAAAGCAAAATAAATCCAAAGGAAATACGCCTAAGTCTTTTAACAAAAACTCCTTTTTCTTTTTTATCGATTTTCTCGAATCGGTTCAATGCACTGTCTACGCAACGGAGGTGCAGAAATGTAGAACCAAAGTTCTAGATCAGCACTCTTAAACGATTCTCAACGATTCAGACTGGTGCGGAAATACGTCGTTTTGATTAGCTGGTACACTTTTCCACTAGAATATACCTGTTTCAGTGGCCTATTGTCTCCCTATTAAGAAAATAATTGTTTCCCAAACTATTCCGAAGACAATTTTGGTTTTATTCTTCCATTTCACAGAAACGATACAATCAGAAGAATTTAAACAAACAGAAGGTATCACGGAATACTGTGGAAAGTCCCTCTGGCGTTTCACTCAAAGTGGTTCGAAATGCGATTTGGGTTCTTCCGATGATGCAGAGACTAAAAAGCGACTGAGATTATTTTGATTCCCATGTTACACTATTGAGTTGACGGAGATAGACTACGCGTCGCACCCGTAGAAGTGAAAAAAACAGCATCATCGTCTTTGCCAGATTCGGTACAACAATTCTAACGTCCCAGTCTTCGTGCCGCGCTGTTTTACCTGCGGCATAGGTGGACTATGAAGACGCATGATTGACCTGCGCATGTATATCCATCAAGGGTAAGCACTCAGAGAAGCCTCTTTTCCCCCGAAAAGCAGCCCAAATAATGACCAAGGTTGTTTCAAGTCCTCCTTGAGAATGACCGCTCAGCAGCCTCACAAGGCCCAAAAGAATGTGTATTAGCAGGTGTAGGAAAGTCCTCTGATCCGGAATAGATGGATTCCTAGATGAAACGAATCACTGTCGGCCAATTAGCAGCCAAACTCAAGTGCAAAACGAAAGTGAACCCAACAGACATCATACTCACCAGATGCCTTCCACGCCCAACTGGGTTTATACGTGTTAGTCTCACG
The DNA here is from genome assembly GCF_000715545.1 of Opisthorchis viverrini. Taxonomy (NCBI): domain Eukaryota; kingdom Metazoa; phylum Platyhelminthes; class Trematoda; order Opisthorchiida; family Opisthorchiidae; genus Opisthorchis; species Opisthorchis viverrini. The sequence continues at coordinate 298,039 of NW_008752002.1, read as the reverse complement.
CGAAGCACGTAGTCAGTTTCAGCGAACACGCCTAGCGTGTGAGTTGATTTTCCTTCATTGTCCAGGAGAACCTCACGACACAACCGTTGAGTACGAGAATTTGATGGGTCTGGACCAACCAACCACATGGTCAGTTCAATCAAAGGGAATCGATTCAGCGTCTGAACGTTAAGAAAAGGATATAAAAGAACCATCAAGTTACCGTAATAACAAATGCTCGTCGGCATTATTTCCGATGGTCTTGAGAAGTGAAAACGGTCACTTCGAAAGTGTGACAAAACCACGGCGTACCTAGGGATCGGTGTGATGGGCCTATCGTTTTCCAGTGAGACAGCTCAACTACCACAGATCACCCCAGGTATTAAATCCATACCTGCTGTAGTTGCATGCCGTAGGGGAAAATAGACATTTCGTTCATTTGACAGGCAAGCCAAACATGGTGATGCGAAACCAGAATAGCACGGCTGTCGTAGGCAAAGCATTGCAGGGATGTAAATGAGAATTTAAGAGTGAGCGAAAGAGGAAATGACAAACCAATGACCAAGCTGTACAAGTGGAGTAAATAGTAGAAGGCAAGGCACTGTGGACCGTTTAGCATTCTTCAAACAAACTGGTAACTCGTAAGTTACAGACTATTGAACAAAGACGGGTGGTCACCTCACATATGAGATAGGTCACCGTATACGATTGACTAGAAAACATTATGTGGCGACCCATTTCTACAAGGAACTCCTCCTACCTACAAGTAAAGTAACAATGAAGTTAGGTGGCTACGGATTTGAATCAGAACACGAGGAATCCGTGATTAATTTGTATGGACTGCCCAACAACCGTCTTTTATGGTCAGGCCATAGTTCATCCGTTCTAGGCTAGGCACGAAAACAGCGGAAAGTAAGCATTCAAGAACGGTACCTAACAGTCTGGTACACCGGAAATTTTCGAGCTTTGGACAGCCAAAATCGAGCAGAGTGCAGAACGGTCCGCAGCGCAACAAACACAACTGAAGTTATTCGATGCCAAGAACAAGATGATGTTTGATATGCATGAGTCTACACCACTAAGCGAAGAGCATACAGTCTTCAACAAGATGGCTCAAGTTTTTCCCTCCGGTCCTAGAAGTTTTCGTACACTGGTGTTTAGACACAGGTGGTAACATCAAGTACGATTCTTATCCCAGCTACGTGGTAGCTGAACCTCACACTCGTAAACGGTCAGCTGGTTTGTCCGAATAGTTACTTATTCTCTATCTTGAAGGTTACGCAGTCATGAGCTTAGAATAGACACACTGTAAAAGTGACTAACATAAATGACGTCGCAATTTTTTCTTTAGATCAATTTAGATAAAATCTTGAAGGTACGCAGTCATGAGCTTAGAATAGACACACTGTAAAAGTGACTAACATAAATGACGTCGCAATTTTTTCTTTAGATCAATTTAGATAAAAGGATCTTAAAATTAAAAGAATAATACAAGTAAAAAATATGGATAAAGCTGAGTCTGTAGGCGAAAACTGTTTACATTAGGGTCGATGAGCCTGAGTGGACAGCAGTCACGTCTCAGTGCGCGTTCGAACGATTTCTGAGTGTAAAGACCGAGGTTGCGTGAGTGAACCATGATTGTCTCAGCCACGACCAGACCTTGATATGAGATGAATCTTAATAGGTAGACAGGTGCTTGGCAGATTATCCGAAATGCGGTGTTAGAATCAATCACATGACCTGTAGGCTATTAATAGACCTCCTCGATCCGGTTATCAGCCCAAATTGATTATGCTTGGAATTCGATAAGAACGATGTTATCGGATCTCAAAAAGTTCAGCCTCGTGAGAATTTTCGTGTGCACTTTGACTTATAAAGTGCGTGTTGAGGAAGTAAGTCATTTGGCTGACCCCCTCATCGTGTTAGTTGACTAGTAATGGACGGCTGGTGTATTTGAACTAGAGCGTACGGGGTTGATAACCGGAGGGTTAGGTGACTGATTAGTTTCACAACCGCTGTACACAAGTAGGAACGAATGATATCGCTTGCTGAGTTTTCCAGGATCGAATTACGATACGGTTATCGTTGGGGATTTCCCGTGAATGAAGTACGCCAGGTCTGTGCATTATCCGTCTAATAAAACGGAAAACGAATACCGATACACACCACCGAGAAGTGGTCTGATATACAACCTAACCTAAACAAATCCTTTCAAGCAGTTAGGACATAAATGGAATGTTGGTGTCCTTATCCTGATACAAATACTCTGATAGGAACAGACTAAATGGTTGACGTTAACATGAGAATGCAAGAAAGGTATATGCGGTGAACAGCTGCGGTGAGCTTGGCCACATAAAATAAGTCTACATAAAAATACGTCTGAAATAAAAAAAAACCATAGACCCTATCATTTTGCTTATTATACACCATTTGTGAACATCCAGCTCGGTCTAAAGCACGGGCGGCTGAGAAGGGCTCCCATAAGTTTCAGAGTTCGTTCAATCAAAGAATCAGGTTTGCTCGGAAAGGAACAAATTAGCTTCGTCCCTTGGTTGCACCGGGTAATGTAGATGCAGGCTTGTTAGACTTTGCAGCCTGGAAACACTTACCAATTTATCTAGCAAGTACGTCTTCCACGAAAATGAGCTGAAATAACTTGACGCTCTCATGCGTACCCAAAGCCATTGGTCATAGAACAGTGATATGAAGGTCGTTGTGTGACGGTAACATGTTTGGAATCGGTCTTGTGCGGATTCTGAACTGTTTAACTCTAGGACGCCAAGGAAAAAATATGCATCTGGGGACAAGGATGCTCTCCGAAAGAAACGTATAAAATGGCTTTAACGGATGGTGAAGGTGATGGTTGTGTCCTACTGATGGGATATTTTCAGGAGAACCATCCGGTTAGTAAACTCTGCTCGCATTTGCTGCTGTCATATTGACTTGGAGCGAAAACGTCCTTTTTCCAGCCAGTGGACTGACGACTATGCAGTTCGGATCAAATGGTGCAAGAGGAAGAATTCCTGAAGAAAATCCTAATGTAGAACGGTTACCCAGGGCATTTTATTGAGCATAAACGACCCCGACTCATCCAGCCAGCAAGAAAGGTATGTGCTTGTTTCTTCAGTTCAAAGGCGGCCATGTTAACAGCGACACAAGACGTAGTCTCAGTTCTGCGTTAAACGTTCTTATACTGCGACCGAGCTATATCTCACACCGATCAACAGAGTATTTGTTCCGCCCAAGCGTGAGTTTATGCTGTCTGTGAGTTTACTGCGGCGATAGAGACGCTTACATCGGCAGTACAGAAATACTTAACGAAACGTGCCGCAGGCACATCCGGAAGTATGTAATCCAAACGTTGTCAGGAAGATTGTCGGGTCGGAAATGGAAACGCAATCATTCATCGTTAGCAACCAGACATTTGTTAGAGACTGGCCACCGGATGGACCCGGTCAATCCTTTCAAATCGTATTGCGCAACGCAAACCTCAGTTTTAATGGTGCGCGAAGCGTTGCTCATTAAATCAGACCAGATTAAGCCATATGCACAAAAAACGTTGAAGCGAACGATTTCGTCACTTTGGCATTGACTGGGTGACTTGCAGAAATAATACAAAAGCTGGAACGAATTGCATTGCACGAAATAAATCACATGCGGGGTCATGGGGACCCCACCTGGAAGGCGTAAAACACCAACAACACTCAAACTCTTGGTGATCTCTTTTATGTGCTGTCCACCTCACGGTTTGTGCCATCCTGAAGGAGGCACGGAGAACAACAATCGTCTCGGTAGACAGTGTTTCGGCATGCGCAGCACATGACCAAGCCATCGTAGTCGGTGATGCTGGATGTTTTCTCGGATTGAAATACCTTCAGCACAACCAAATACCCGTTTTCTAATCACCTCGTTACTAACACGCTGACGCCATCCACAACCAGCCACGCTTCTGAGGTATCGATAGTCGAAAACCCGAAGACACCTCATATCACCTGTCCGCAGAGTCCATGTGTCGCACCCACACAACAACACAGCCCTTACTGTAGCTTGGTACGCACGACCCTTGAGATCCAGTGAGATGCCTTTTTGACGCCACAAGTGACGCAAATTAGCAAACATGATTCGAGCCTTTGAGATTCTTGCACTGACTTCATCAGACACACATGCGTCAGAGCTAATACAACTACCGATGTATGTAAAGTTTTCCACAATCTCCAGTGGTTCTCCTTGAATTGTAAGGGATACCTTCGCAGACGGTACGTTCTGAAGCATGAGTCCGCACTTTGAAGGTGCGAGGAGCATGACAAAAGATGGCATAATGATGGTCATTTTATTCAACAAAACTTGTGCTTTATCCTCCTCTTCAGAGATGAGGACGACGTCGCCTGAGTACTCCAGTTGAATGACGGTCTTGCAAACAACGATCTAAACACCGCGGTCTTGAGGAACTTCCCATCTAGTGTTCATTATTTCATCAGTCACGAAGTCGAACAAGAATGGAGAGAATGGGCATCCTTGTCTGATACCGCTTTTCGCAGGGAAGCTTTTGGAGAGCTTAACATACACTCTCACCCGCCCGGAAGTATGTGAATATAGGGGCATACCCTGTTGAGCAAGTGTAGTTAACAAAACCGATCGATCAACAGAATCGAAAGCACCCTTGAAGTAAAAAATACCAGGATTGTGGGTTGTCTGTGCATGCGGCGTTGCTCTAACACCTGACGGAGTATGAAGATGTGGTCAACGCAACCTCTACCCGGTCGAATTCCATGACATTTACAGAATACATGAACACAAACTTGCTGTTAAAAGATACGAACAAATTTCCCCCATCACATTGCACAAAGATCTGGAAGTACACGAGTTCGACTGGAACGGCGTTCGTATACTTGCTCAAGCGAGAACGAAGAAACAACATGAATTTATGGAAGCAATGAACCCCATCGAAGACGCCATCGACTGACATATTGAAATTGATCCACTAAGGGTACGAGAAAACCAGAACCAAGGAGCCCAACGCTGTACGAGACCAGAGGAAAAACTCTTAGAAGACGCATAAAACCCGACTCAGGCGAACAAACCAGTCTGGTTGGAACACGAAAGCAAAAAATAAATCAAACGACCAAATTTAGAGCATCAAAGCAAGGACACCAGTTATCAGAATGGATAGACACGGACAGTGCCACCAAACAACCAAACCCGAAAAGATCAGACCACAACGCAAGGCGAATAGAAAAAGGGTGAATCGAAAAAAGGAAAACTACCAATAATAGGTATCGGGAAACCAATCGCATCAAAGGAAGGCAGACCACAATGAAAATTACAAATGAACTATTGAGAAAGCTATCTCACTCTCATGTCGAGGTAACAAAGACCCTTCAGAAGTTGAACAAAAGCAGGCGAGTAAAGAAGAAGTAACCACCCACCCGCGCACTGATGACATTTCCTCGTTTGGCGACGAAACGTTAGCAAGTTAGCTGCCAACCTCAGCGAACACGTCACCAGCCACCTCGTCAATGAACAATAAACACATCCAAGCTAACAATATTTTGATACATTGCCAGCAGTCAGTGTTTGTTAGCTCAAAACATTACTTGGTTGGGTGTCAGAAACAAAGCCATAGTGAAACCAAGCAAATGAAAACTCTGGTTTCCAATCTCTATCAGACTCATTCACGTGTTGAAAATTGATCACGACGATCAGATGAATGTACTCTTAACATGTCGCCAAAGAGTGTATTACTTAGAACTCTTCTTCAAATTGACAAACAGTTATTTGATTTCCTAAGGTTTGGAAGCAAGATGTTTCGTTGACCGCCGAACCAGCTTTCTTGGCAAATGAGCATTTATTTCGTAGATATCTTGCTGACCTGACCGCGGCTTGACGTATGCGTACACAGTCTTAGGATAGTTCTTTCAAGCTTCTCTGAGATACACAATATTGATATTTTCGGCAACGGACAAACAGTTTCTTGGAGGAGCCATCAGACAAATCACCATACCATGATGGCAAAGGTGCTATCACCACAGGCGCGGATGAAATTGATGTCGTTCGACCTACTTGCATGTAGTTAATATCGAAGAGTGAAAATTACGTTATTGGTAACCCAACTACAAAGTGAGAGGGATGATCACCTGCATCTCACAGTCACAAGAGTAAGTCTGTTTTAGGAAATGCATTTCAGCATGGGACGGGAAAACAGCTGCAGCCAGGGAGACACATAGTTTGTTGAATGTTGTCTTCCAGGCAAGGATAGAAACGAATTGCGCGCAACTTCCAAACATGGGTTAGAAAAATTAAATGACGGAAACTTTACTGTAAACGTTGCCCTGGTTTGGAAGCTATTACTATATGAAAGCATCCTGTGAACAAGAGTGTCCGTATAGCCGATCTCGCGTTAACCCACAAGCACCCATTTTATTAATTCCACAAAATAGTAGCTGGCACTCCGGCTGCTTCCCAGTTAGATACACTATCAACTGAGATGGTATAAACAGAACGACATGGTCATCATCGTTGACAGTGATTACGATAAAACGAAGTTGTCTCTTACCTGCTTTATGGAAGACAGTACGTGTGGGCGGAGGGACTCTGAGAGGGCACGATCTAGCCATCCTGGATCCGACAACACACAATCAATTAATTCCGGGAGGCAAGTGATGTATGACTGATCCGTACGTCTGATTAGAAATAGAAACCGAGGATAATGAAAGAGAGGACCGAAAAACCAACTACACTGGCAATAACATAATGGTTTGGCAGAATCCAGAAGGGTCTCGTTTCGTGGGACATAGGTTGGTAAACTACACTTCAGGTGTACGCATAAAAAAGATACCCATCTGTTCATGAAAATCAGGAGGCCAGCAGGACGGGTTTCGAAACCTGCCGAGTAGGCTGAACAGCAGTTAACTTCTTGATGCAACATTTCTAATGAGACTGGCAAAAATCCTCGGCAGACTGATGATGTTCCACGATTGGTGACGAAACATCTACAAGCAAATTGCCAAGCTCGGTAAGCAGATTAACTGCCACCTGATCTACACTCAATTGTAGACAGATCTACCGGTTTCAACTTTCTTCAGGCTCACCAAGTGAGCATCTTTCCCGAGTTTCCGCCCACCTCGTTTCCTACTTGAAAGTCACATTGTACATTAGTAGAATTATTTGCCCATTTGCAAACTAGCTGGATGCTAACGGGTGACTTAACTGAATGACAGTTGAACGCCGGGTTAGCAAAATCTACCACTTAATGTGTTACACAAAGACTGCCTCATGTTTTATCCTGGATGATAATCAGAAAATCGAATCAATCTGACTGCTGTTGAGACTCAGGGCGGTTGAAACGGTTGAAATCACTTCAGCCAAGATTTCTGGATTCCGACAGTTGGTGGAAGACAAAGTAGGAGAATCTACCTCATAAATATCGAACCACTGTTGTCACACAGTGTCCGTCTATCCAAATGGTCTACAAGCAGCTTGCAATAACAGAAGCTTAATGGGGACGTCGGCATCTTTTCTGATGGCCAGGTCTCCGAAGCAGTGATTCCCAACCACCGAATGCAGTTTCTACATGAACCTAATCAGATAAACAATTTTGAAAACTAAAGTAGTAAAGCGAAATTATTGAAAAATTGCCATATGAACAATAAAGGTAGCGAACAAAGCTTGATTTTTGTGATTCTTTCTCTTGGCTAATATATCACGACTTTATACGGTATCAGAAATCACGTGGAATCGGGGGGAAAACGCACTTCAGAGAAAGAGAAATCAAAGGGAGGTTGAATGAGGGGTAGGTCAGTGGGTCACGGAATCAGGTAAGTGGCGTCAATGTCAAACAGGCTTGTGGGACCAGATTTTTCGCAGGCCAGTTCAAGTTCAGAGGTTGCACAAGTTTCATGTGGATCCAGCAGTCGGATTTCAATCGCCCCTGCGATCGATAGTAATCTGGATCGTGCCGGTCGTGATCGGTGAAAAATTCACGGCTCAGAAACCTGCCAGATCAAACAACACCCAGTACCGAAGGGACCAAACACTTTAAGTGTCCATGGGTTGCCAAAGGTTCATGGAACCGGTTGTTCAATGCGAACGAGTACCATCCACGATCAACTACTCTTAACGTTTGCTTGCATACCGGTTGGTACATATTTAAAAACCACCCAGTTTGAAACTCGCGGTGCGCTGTCTGAGGAATACAATACAATCTATGGACTAAATTTCAGGGATGAATACCTAAAATAAGTTAATGGTGCCCAGTGGCATCTTACGGACATTCCAATACCTGAAGTTACCCAGTTCATCATTGATCTTGCTAACATGCATGGTTTGGGTCTCAACCGACCGGTTATTGAGCCGAACTTGCTACTAAAGTTGTAACCGTCAACGTCACAGTTGTGTTCAATGGTCGATACTACAAACGGATTGATGGATCCACAATGGGAAGCTCATCGGGGCCTTTTTGGGAAGCAATCTGAATTGGAGGTGATTTGAAACAGCACACTTCATGCGAGTCAAGTTAATGATATCTTCACCATTTGTGACTCAATCACACAGCTACAACAGCATAACAGGAAAGTCAGTATCAGTTGCGGAAACATTACCTGAGAACGCGTATGCGGTTCGATTTACGCAGAAGTGTGGCCTCTAACTTCCATCGTTTTGACTGTACCATGGGGCCCATGCGTACCACAGTGAATGAGCTCGCTTGTTTTGTAGCACTGAGGCGCACCACTTCTCAAAGCTTCTCACGCCTGCTTCGATAGTCGTCCTGTAGGCTGTAATGTCGAGTGCCAGATATTCTCTGGACAGTTACAGTTTCTCAAAACTTTCCTGAAAACAGTACAGCTGTTTCATCCTTATTTGGAGGCAGCTTACGAAACTGCAGCAGGCTCTAAACCCGTAAACACCTAGGCAGTACTTGGCTGTCCCAGTAGCGAAATTTAAGGCGCCTTTGGTTTCGAAATCCACTCTGCAGCTGGCCGTAGATAATTTGTCTTGGGATTTAACTTTGAGCCATTCGTTCTAAGTGGCCTCCCCGGCGTAGATGATTTCGCATTATACTACATTCAATTCCAACAGTGTTTGCTCTTTGAAAGACTTCGGTGTTCGGGATTCGTTCCGAGGGATGATGTGTAGACAGTGCAGGTGAAATCAGTGGAGAACCCGAATTCGTTGTCTGTAAAGCGTCTGAATCTAGTTGCCGTGAAGAAAGTATGATAACCCGATAGACTTCAGTCCTGTTATTTGCAAGCAACTGATGGTTGTTCTTGACGCGTTTCTCAAGCCGTGCTAACTCTTGCCATTTGTGTAGTCACTTAACTATCAAGTATCATGCCTTTGTATATTGTGAAGCCAAGATAGCAGAAATCGGTACACCATGTTACGCCATGCTACCCGAAGGAAGCACATGAGCTGAGATACTGTCAATTTACCCAAGCCTAGACAGAAAAAGTCGGGATGCAGAGGTCGGTTTCGAACCACGAACCTTTCGGTCAGTAAATTCGCGCTCTAACCACTGAGCCATCTCGCCATATATACACGAGGACTGGTATGTTGCACTGAATATGTGCGCCACGTGGTGTGCAGTACCGATGAAGGAAGTGAAGACAGATAAAGGCCAAAGTCCACATCATGTGGGTAGGTGGGCGTCCTCAAACTTCGGCGCCTGGTCGTCTTATGCCCTGAGAGCGGTTTTTTCGTTTGGCTACCGTTTAGGCAGAAGAATCCACCCAAATGGAAGAAGGAAAAATAGCCTATCCATTAGAGTCTATTTCTGAAGATTATTGGAGTTTAGAAGTTGGAAACGTCTCGTTCCTCTGGATTTTTCGGTCTAACAACTGTTGATCCTGTAGTCGACTGGTCTGCGTCAAGTTTGTGGTTAAAACGGTGCACCGTTTCATGGGCACCTTCGTCACAATTTGCACACACATATATAAACTCGTCCCGATTTAAACCAGTACCTCTGGGTTCTATCACCGAAGAGCAGTAGAAAACACCGCCAAGTCAGCTGACGACAGCCACATGCAGCGAAATTTGGTTACGCTCTGCTTGTCAAATTCGCAAGAAGATCATTATGAGGATTCAGGTGACCTATTTCTCACATTTGCACAAACCTGTAGACACACCGTGTTCTGATTCTGATCAGTAATAACCGTCGTTTATGAATCTGGAAAATCGTCTGCACCATTTTCCTGTCATTTAGATGGCTGGCGTGCATCCGCTGGACACACTCGCAGGCACATAAAAACAGGGTTGTGAGATGAACGAGCAGCCTGTTAGATCGACATAATCATAGTTATGATGTTAGAACAAAGTCCTGAAAAAGTCCACCACGACCGTCGGGTAAACCGAATGTCTGCGATGTGTTGGTCGTGCCACCAATGTGTGTATCACGTGTGCAATCAGTGACATTTTCCACGATGCGTTCAGCTGTAGCACCCTTCCGGTGCCTAGCTGCCATGCTACCCGAAGGAAGTACGGAGGCTATGATACTGCCAGGTTGCCCAAGCCTAGACAGGGGAAGTCGAGAGGCGGAGGTTGGATTCGAACCACGGACCTTCCGGTCAGTAAATTCGCGCTCTTACCACTTGGGCCATCCACGATGGTGGCCAATAAACCGCTCAGTGTAGACCAAAACCGAGTTAACCATCGAGTGACTAAGGTGAACCTGAAGAAGTTACTAGAGCAGTAACTGCCAGAAATGAACGGCTCTGTAACATGTGATAATATCGGATACTTTGAAGAATCGACTGTTTGACGGACGCTCCGATAGAAAACGGTAGCAACGAGCTAGTTCGGTACCGGATGAACGGATGAAAGTTCGCGGCATTTATTTATCGTTACGGAGCATCGATATGAGTGCATTTCGTTCAATTCAAAATGCAGAAAAGTATTCTGACATAAAGGAAACTACCCACAAGGTTGCTGAAAACTCTTCGACAGCCCACAACCGGTTTCGCCCTTCTTGGAGCTCATCAGGTAGGCATAGTCCCCGAGTTTCCGTCACCCTTATGATCTACTTGCACCCAAATTGGACTGTTTTCGAGAAATACGCTCATTTGCAAATCAATTTGATTTTCACGGGAGACTCAATTGAATCTCTCGTTTATGATGTCCTCCAACTGAATGTGCTGCACACAGGCCGCCTCATGATTCAGTTGGCACGATATTCCAGATATTGCAATATATCTTCTGACATACGTATGTGGACAAATTTGTTCACAATTTCGCCAAGTAGTTTTGCACAAAATTTCACAATATCGGTTTTGAGTTCGGTTGTTGGTCTGTTTGCCGAAATTGGCAATCGGATTGCAAGCGTTGAAATGAAATCGTCAGTGCGGATTGAGTGGGTCGACGCGTTTCAATGAAATGAGGGCCTAGGTAACTATTTCTCAGGAATAGTCAGCACTCGAATTGGGAGGGCTGGGCTGTGAAATTAAAAATTTACAAGAATTGGTTTCGGCGTTCTAGTACGGTGGAAGAAAGCTATTCAGCAGCGAACAGCTTTGTTCATAGAGTTCTCGGTTGGTTAAGAAGAATGGCTTCTCCGTTCATCAAGCTGGATGTAGGTTGTTGGGTTTCAAGTTCTAGTGTCATTTCAGTCATTGTGCTTCCAGGTAGCTCTTCGCACAAGAGAAAGGATACTGACCCAAAGACCATGAAGTGTGAGCTAGGTGTCTTATCGCAATATTTGTAAAATTAATTCAGTGGATATGCGAGTTGTCTGTTTCTGTAGGTTGGATATGAACCAACGATCTCGCTCAGTAACATCGGTTTACAAAAGAAACTTATGCAACCTTTGAACTTGTGCTAGCCCAATATCTGTTGCGTTCCCGTGACTTAATCCACTTGACTCCGTGCCATATTGACCTGTCTAACCTTTCTCCCCCTTTTACATTAGTGCACATGAATGTATACACAGGTGCACGTGGTTCACTGGATTCACATAAATTTGCGATGTATTAGCCAAACTGGACAATAACCAAAACGAAACAATAACGAAAAACAAAAACAAGCTTCGTCCGCAACTTCCGTCCTTATCTCGTCTTCAATCACTTCAATTCATCATCAGCTGTTGTACAGGGCGGACTTATTTTCCACGATATCAAGCACACACGCCGTAACTAAACACTATCGTACGTTTTGGTGGAAACTGCTAGTTTGTGAACCCACTACGACGAAGACGTTAGGTTTCATTTGCTAATTCGGCGAAGGCCTGCATGCGTTGATCGAAACGATGCTGATCAATACCAAAACACGAAGAGAAGTCCGAATAGATTAATTAAAGCATTCTTCAAGTTTGGAAGTGGAAGAAAACATTTTGCCTGCCAACAGCCATTGAATTCGTTTGCGTATCGTGATCGTGAGTTGGTACAGTGACCCCCCAGCTACTATCTCATTTCCATCGTACCTTGATTGGCTATATTCATCCACCGTTAGTTTCTGGATAGCTTGGATGTCTAGTAAAAGAATGGAGACTTCGGGCTTTGATAGTTGTACATGTACATAAGGTACTAGAATTTTTCGCTTATTTTTGCCCACGTGTCTGTGCAAATCAGCAGTAGAAATGACATGCATTGTGTCCTTCCGAGTATTCTTTGAGGCGTCCTTGAATTAAGCATGGAAGAACCATTCCATGCCTTTGTACGACTACCCTACCGTATGGGTTACATTTGTAAAACAGTAATAAAACAACCTTTCGATTTGCCACCCATGAGAAGTTTTTGCAGCACATGGAATACACTGCTGCGAAGAGAGGAGAAACCAAGTGTCTTGAATATAATTAACTCCAACCCATTCAAGCGATATGCTAGCAGAACAAATTTGCTCACAGTTAAGTGCGTTGAGAACACTTAGGAGTGTAGATGGCTGCCTTCAGAAACCAATTGGTGAGGGTGTTTATGTTCCGAAATATGAGCTAATTAATTACTAGCTTGGAACTCCGGGAATGAGGTTTGATGAAAAGTGGTAAAACCAACACCAGTTAGTTCGCCTCTAGCGTCAGATGATCACAACAACAGAAAAGTGCACCAATCCAAGATGATGACTATCACGCTTATGTTATGTAGGATACAAACGTACTGGAACAACGTCAAGTTTGATGGATGGATTCCCGGCAGCTGTAGGAGACTGCTTCCCACATCTTCAACCCAAATCCCTTGAGTAACCATCTGCATGAGAAGCAAGCAATTTAAACTGCTCATGAGCCAGCCGCATTGTGCACACGCATCAAGCATAGCCTGGAAAGAGAAACAAAGGCACAAAAGAAGGTGGGAACTTGGTAATAATCATGTTATAAAGTACCACTGAAAAGAATCCGATGAGGAAATCTGTTCCCAATCAAATAGTATTCTTGGTGGTCTATTAGGTGATCGCCTGTCGGCTCATAGAGCTCGACTAATGTTTTTAGGAGACATCACTCGTGCATAGTTGAGCGGGCACTTCCCCCTCCCTACTTGGGTTTGTATACTTTTGAAAACGTATCTGAAATCAACCGATTTGATAGCCAATGCGTCTCAAACTAGAGAAACGCATGTACACCGCTTTTCAAAAAAGTGGATATCTGAGAAATTCCACTTGGCAAACCATAAGAAAACCCGTTTCTATAGTACATCAAGAGCATTTGTGAAAGACCATGATACTATTACGGTGATCTACAAATCTACGAAAACTCTGCGGAGAGGACTGTAGAAAACTGGAGGGACACTGGATACGCTGATAAGGACGAATGTCACATACAAGATTCAATGCAACGACTGAGATAAGCCCTACGTGGGACAAAGAGGAGGGGAGATTTCTACCCGACTCTATGAACACAAAATTGCAGCTAAAATGGGCGACCAACTTGCAGTCGTCTCTGCGAACGAAGGTCAAGATGGTGACAAATTTGGGTACACAAGCGACCACATACTGCGCTGAGATAAGACGTACAAAGAGATGCATTACAACGGGAGATGAATCCCAAGACCCCAACAACGGTTTAGTCAATGCACCGAGGATGACTAGAAGCCGTCGTCTTCCGACATCTCTCTTTATTTCATGAAAAGACTTACACCCAGTGGATCACCTTTAACTAGTAATGACGGTCACATCCAGGATACATTAGATCTTTAACAAGAAGACTAATAAGTCGAGGCCGCACTTTCGATCAGAAGTGCGCAAGCACAGAGGCGATAATCTGTCAAATTCTGGAGGGAATAGTGATGTGACGCATCATCCTAATGCACTATCGATGATATGCTAAGTTCATACAAAGCGCTACGACCAAAACGTTGGTTGGAGATTTGTCCGACTAATTAAAATAATGTTGATTGATAACGATGGTGACTGGTCGGTTCAGTACAGACACTAAACTATAAACCATGTGCTAAAGTACACTGACCCCAGATATTACAGTCTGGTTCACCAAGGTCAGGGGGAATGACAACCATATGTTGCTTATTCAGTTCACTGAGACTAGATTGTTCTGTTTAGCAGGTATAGCAAGGAGTGAGAAAGTCACGAAGTGGGCGTAATGGCCGTGGAACACGATCGCGAGTGACCGCGTGACGTAGCCGTATCTGTCACCAAACGTTGGTTTGTTTCATCTCAAAGTATTCATTCGGCGAGACAGAAGTAGCAGCGTAACTGTGCTGACTGGTAGAAACGTTTATGCTTCGTTGCCAAGTCATGGACCAACCATCCGTGAACCATCTCAATCGGATACGTGACTGTGGAAAGAAGGCTCTGCGAGGCAAATAGTTTTCTGGAATACGAAGTACATGATCTCGCCAGTGTGACCAGCTGACCTACTGAGGAGAGGAACCGTGCGTGAAAACCGCCCAGTGAACCTCAGTACTACTGAGCTGACATTCCCGCCCGATGTTTTGGTGGCAGAGATTGTCAAATACACGAAGTCTTCGAAGATCAACACACAGAGAACACTCTTCTAGCCCATAAGGTGGGACAGGGCGCATATGCCCTACCCATGTCAGCCACAAAAGTCGGGGGTTGGCATAGGCTGCGATAACCTTCCCGATTCAGGAAGTGATCTCGTGTCTAGCCAGTCCGCCGGGGTTTATGCGGCTAGCCGGAGTCAAACTAAACTAGTAATCTAACCATCACGAGTCATCTGGAGGCTTGAGTTTAGGATTTGGTCCCACACAGTCTTGTGGCAACACCTTATATTTCCAGGTGTAAAACACATGCTGAACCTTGCGGCAGAACTGTTTAGGCTAGTTGAAATGGTATGCACCTCTAAAGGGTTTGAACCAAGAACAGCGATAGGGTTAGCATACTGTGAGCGAATATCTCGAGAGCACTATGATACCTGATTTGTTAGAGGCCGGTAAAGAAGACTCAAACCGCACATCGATTGCGAAGTTGAAGAGAAAGAGCGACAGAGGGCATATTTGTCTGAAACCACTGGATGAGGTGAACCTAGGAGAGGGTTTGCCGTAAGAAGCCGTCCCTGAGTATGGAACAGGAATTTGAAAGGGATACTTTTCAATGCAAGAAACTGTTATAGTTTCGGGGGGGGAAAGAAGCTCAAACCGCACATCGATTGCGAAGTTGAAGAGAAAGAGCGACAGAGGGCATATTTGTCTGAAACCACTGGATGAGGTGAACCTAGGAGAGGGTTTGCCGTAAGAAGCCGTCCCTGAGTATGGAACAGGAATTTGAAAGGGATACTTTTCAATGCAAGAAACTGTTATAGTTTCGGGGGGTTGACGCTGTCAAAAGTTGAACTCAGATGAAAAACGTCCGTTAGTGGTCATCGGAAGAAGGGGTAAATTTTCCCACACTTCTGGCAAACCGAAGCCATGCTCGAAGCAAATCTAGCTTCGATCTCGGGAATCTGACTCCCGTAACGATAGATTAACCTGTGTGAAATAATGCCGGGTAGCAACTTGGAAGCCGTTTTCGCTAGTCTAATGTCCTGGTGGTTTTCCCGGTGTCCGTGCACCGTCTTTGAATACGGGCATCATCGTCGAGGTGCACTAATCTGTCCCCGCTCCCCAGCACCAATACAAGGTGAAGATTAAGATCAGGCAACGCTGACTAAGAAAGTCATCGAGGGAGAAATGTGCAGGAAACCTTCGATGGCAAACGAATGTCCAGTTTAGAGCAGCAAAGAAAAATGAGTTCCAGGTGGTCCGTTAACGGTAGAAATTTTGGGTAAGAAATTCAATGAGACATGATACAAATGAGAGAACAATCGGAAGGGAAATCAAGTACGCATAAAACTCCACAAACCTGCAGAATCCGAGATGCCTGATCCAATACAGACCTTGTATCGGTCACGTAGTCTGCAACTGGCAACTCCGCGAGTCGCGTAAAGTGTGCTTGAAGCAATAAATGTGCCTTAGTGTGAGGACATTCAAAAGAACCGATTGGTTTCAACGGCAAGACCCCTGCCAACTGACGATTCATTTCGTCTTCGTTATGACGAACCGGTAAAAGTGCGTACTCGTTGGCATTCTAAAAGGCATGAGAAGGGGTGCTTGACTGAATTTAACTGTTGAGGTTGACAGCGGAGAAGAGGAAATAACGCCAAATTAGCAACGGAAATCAGTGCATGAAGAGAAGTCTATCAATGCTGGCGAGTCACGATTGAGGTTATGGTTGTCTGAGAATGAGGGAAAAACATGTATGGAAGAGTTCTAAACTAGTATAGGTCAACCGACAGAAGTAATGGGGACGTGAAGGATGCAGCAGTCAGCTGAGATAGTGTACACTGAAGTTGTATAATTCGAGCTTGACTTGGACGTCCTATAGCATCACAGTTGATCCCAACACGAGGGATTGGATGTGTAATGTTCAGCGGAGCTTCAGCATTCCCTGATCGACGGATTCCATTATGACGCCAACAAAGCCACCCATATCAACCCAGCTGTACACATCATAAGGGCTTAAAAATACTGAGATTCTAAAAGCATAGGAAGAGCTCTAGTGCACAGATAGTAAGCACTAAAGATACAAGTAGTACAGTCGGTGGATGCATTAAGGAATGAAACCATATGTCGAAATCCATGTCAGTTGCGAATCAAGAGGCCTATCCATTTCACAAGCAATAACATCAGTCTCCATCGAAAAAGACTGGTGCTTCATAACTCTTTGTAGAAATTACCCGATACTGTTCAACCATTGGGATATTTTCGTCAAGAGTTAAAGTACTCGATGCCGGAGGGTTGAAGTGATGTGTAGCCCTTCAACTCTCATCGGGAATCGTAGGTAAGACACACCTCAAACTACGTAGTAGGTTCTGAATCACAACCCTGCGGTGCAAGACGGGTTCTGAAGCTTGGGTGCGCTCACCTCTTCGGAGTTACGAATATGTAGATTGGAGGAGTGAATACAGTTACACGCCGCTGCTGCATCTTAAAAATTTACGGTTCCAGCATTTGACTAGCTCGGAAACGAAATCTACTGAGGGAGTTGGCGTATTTGTCATCATATATTATGCACGTCCTTTGTGGCAGACTGCCAAATGACTTCATTACGGGCAACAAAACTAGCGTTAATCGTATGTGGCCATCTGCATTCTCATTCTTCCCAAATAGAACACGAGAAAAGGTCGCAGCATCAGACACACAGTGGCGCAAGTAGACTAACAATATAAAACGGTGTCCATCAACTGACTAATTATTCCCCAGCTGAGACGTTAATAGTCTATCATAAAACGTCCTTGTTGCCAATTTTTCCAAAAAATAAAGTGGAGTTTTATTCAACAGTAGAAAATTTCACCAAAAGTAGAAGGCGAAAATTCAGAATATAATACTACCAGAATAATTCAGGAGTCTGGAAGCAGGAAGGTAATCAGTCAGACGATTAGAAAGAAAATGTTCTTGAAAGGCACTCGGCTTACTATGACGTAGATTCGAGCTTAGATTAGTGTAAAGTGAAAATAAGAAGAATCAGCAAATCATCTGCAATAAATGCAGAGAACGAAAAATCGACGTAATCGTGCCTAATAGTGACGTTGTCTGAATCTGGGAATGATGTGGTTCCCGAGCTGTGGGCAGCGACACAGGGATACCTGAATAGAACGAGCACCGTTGGAAATTAAGCGGAATTTGTCAATGCTTGGCTGCCTGAAAAACAGTGAGGCCTACGCTACTGGAACAGCAGAGTGCTGCGTACTTCATGGCTTAACTTAACCTAAACAATTAGTGAAGAACCCATTGGACCGCATGCCAGTAACATGGGTAACATTAACCTCGGCAGGAAGGTCGGTAAAACTGTGGTAATGTTAAGAATTGTGTTGCAGATGAATCACGGAATGTAGTAGAAAATGACTCCAGCTACTAGATATTCGTCATCTTTGTGAATATTTGGTGAAATGCACCTTAAATTGTCGAAAGACATCGTGAAAGCGTGGAGCCCGTGCTTTGGAACCATTCCAATATGGATGTATTGAACGGACTACGAACTACTCCCGATGTTTCAGTAGCCGAACGAGTGAACCTATTTGATCATTCGCCCCGTCAGTTCATCCTTTTCGTTATTCTCGACATTTCAAATATTTCCAGATCAACACTACTTCCTGCCAACAATATCAGCTATCATAGCGTGATAATGAGATGTTATTTGTGCTGTTTAAATGCGAAAACCCCTCGCTACCTGTCTGGGGGGGGGGGAATCTTTTGATGCAACAACTGAGGAAATAATAAGAAAACAAGATGAGAACAACCAGTCCTAAATTTATTCCAAGCATAGACCACTCATAGGTATACGTCGAATTGTATTGTCACAGCAGTTTAAGACAGGAGTTTAGTTGACCTCCCGTTAGTAAAAACTAATTATCAAGACCACAAACTCTACAAGGCCCAACAAATCGAACTCGACAGTAGCACAGAGTAACTCACATGTCACACACTCACTCATACATGTCAATGAAATTCACTCAGTCAGTAGAAGTTAACTTCCCAAAAAAGACTCTCATTGGGGGACGGTATTCTATTGGGAGCTTTCATATTCTATGATGAGATATGTGTAGTTTTACCAGTAGAAATTTTCGAACGATCAGTATCTTTTCGGTATATGGCGACACCGTTTTACCCGGTAAACTTCACCTTCAAAGAAGGGAACTTTGTTGTCAATCAACAAAAGTCCCGAATCAACAGAAAGGACGGTATGGCATACCATAATGAATTAATGATTACACTGAATTAACACTAACGTTCCTAGTCCACATGCCACGGAAACTTCAGAATGGTACAGCTCACATTTGAAGTGGAGTCCAGCAAGGAAGTCAGTAATTCGACTCTTTCCGGACAGCTGCGTCGCCATCTCTTAAATACGAAGAAGCGTCAGAGTGCTCGCACACTGGCTCAAGCAAGAACCAATATGAATTTACGAAGGTGTGGTACTCGACCGACAAAACCATTAACACACACTGAAGTCGACTTAGCCTACCAGCCCTTCGAGTACAGGGAACTTCGCAGCACCCATTAAGGGGAAACAAAACTCCGGATAAAAGTATTGATCATAATTAACCCACCCAAAAGCCGAAAATGAGTCAGTAAATCAGAACAAGTAAAAGCTGCGTCAAGTGAAAAAGTGTCTCACGAACCAATTGAAAGCAAAGACAACAGAAACGGCAAACGGAGCAATTGAATCCAAGAAAGGAAAATAATGAAAAACAAGTATTCTATCGACCAATCAAACAGCAGAAAGACTAACTGGGACGCAATATTTGAAAAATCGTTCAGCACCGTTTCGGGGATTAACTGTCATGCCACCAGAAGGAAGCACGATAGCTGGGATACTACCAGGCTCCCCAAGCCTAGACATGGAAAGTCCCCAGACGGAGGTTGGAGCCGAACCACGGACCTCCCGGTCAGTAAATTCGCATTCCAACCACTGGGCCATCCCGCAGCATTCCAGGAAGATAAATGGATTAAACAGAATAAAGGAACAGAACTAGTGAAATGTAGATGGTCAACGAACCTTTCGGGTCCAGGGTAATCAGGGGATGATGTAAACCAAATCCCGAATCATCAAATTACGTGCCACCGATGATTTTCAAAGCAACGTACTGAACATGAACTCAGTAAGAACAAGGAAGTAGCTTCCCTATGCACAACATTAAATTGCACGTGGTGTTTAACACGAGATCATTATTCATAAATATGGTGTGGCTGAGGAACGAAAACTACGCATCCTAGAGAAGACAGCTCTCAAACTTACCGCCAAAATTTGTAACAGGTCGTGTACTGTCAAATTGGGCTCAAGTTTCTCAGAAAACAAGCGTGCTGTCTTGTGGGATAGGTAGTAGAACGATGCCAAGCGACCAAGCTCCGTACTGACAAAATCACCCGGTTGGTCAGAAGCAAACTGTAAGCAGGAGGAATGAACCAATTGGGTGCAAGCCCCCAAGACCAAATCGGACAAATACGCACTGACTGTCTCCGGTTGGCAATCTGGCAGACCGTAGTAACTGTGGTGCAGATATGGAAAAAGAGCGCATTTGATATGGAATTGTTCACACAGGGATGAATGTGCCAAGAGAAAAATAGAACTTCAGTCTGAGAGGGGTAAGGTTTGAGGAAATATGGAAGAAATGGGGAGAGGGAAGTGTACTCTTCGCCAGATTATGTCGAACTACTTTACTTTCTACATTACTTGGGGCGAGACGCCCAAGTGGTAAGAACGCGAATTTACTGACCGGAAGGTCCGTGGTTCGAATCCAACCTCCGCATCTCGACTTCCCCTGTCTAGGCTTGGGCAACCTGGCAGTATCCCAGCCCTCGTGCTTCCTTCGGGTGGCATGGCAGCTAGGCACCGGAAGAGTGCTACAGCTGAATGGTACATTGCTTGCAGTCAACAACAGGGCTCAAAAATGCCAGCTGCTAGCGTCTCTGATCATACCTCAGGCTTTGGCGAGTCACCACAACAGAAATTGGCCAAAGTATCCAGACTACAATTATCTATCGCGGAAGAGTGACCCGGATGTCAGGGGCGGTGACCTAAAAGAATTTTACACAGAAACAAATGTTCATAAAACCCCAGACATTGCTGATTTTTGGTGAAGTTAGGTTCAGGAAATAATATGTGTACTATCTAAAAAGGTAATGTAGAGAAAAACTTGAAAGAACTACCAGGTGAACGCGAAATCGACCGAAGATCTACTACATATTGTCCGTCCCATGATCCAAAGCAGCTTAAACGGTTGGACAGTTTCTCGACAAAAAGTGCCTGCTTTATAACGTTACCTGGGGTTAATTAGAAGACGACGGAAAAAGAACGTCCACGTCAAGTAGTCCAATGCTTCCTGGGTTGTACTAACAGTACCCGCCACTATCTCCGCATTTAGGTGATCAGCGAATGCTTGAGGTAAGAAACTCTCCACTGGGAAAGGTTCGTACAAAAATCGTTTATAGAAAGCTTTTTTGCTGTCTTCAACCATGATAACCGCCTTTCCTTGATTGTCGAATTGGGGCCTACCGGCACGACCCATCATTTGGAGCACATCTGTGATATGAAAGGAGGTAAAAGAGCGAAAAAACTCCGTTAATATCACCAGGATGCAACCAATCATGAGAATAGCTAGGGAGTTATTACGCTGCGTTTCAAATAACCAACATGTGACGCGCAATTAAACGATAGATAACTACATCATACACACTCCACAAAGGTCCGGCAAGTCCGCTTCAGCCACAGCAAGCTAACTGGATCAGCAGTAATATTAGCGGAGAAGATAGTATTATGGACACACAATCTAAAACTTCGAAAATAATAGTCCATGTACCGCAATGCTCATAAAGTTGCTGAAAACCATTCGACAGCCGGAGATCGGTTTCACCCCTCTTGCGGCACAATCCTCGAGTCACCGTCAACCTTATGTTCCATTTGAACCAAAACTGTACAGATTGTGACAAATACTCTCATTCGCACATGAATTTCGGGAGATCCAGCTGAATGTCTCGTTTCTGGTGGTCCGCTTTAACGGAATATGCTACACCAGGCCGCCTAATGTTTCATTTGGTACGAGATTTTAGATATGTTTAGACGTAACACACTACACATAAGGTTGCCGAAAACCCTTCGGTAGCCCACGGCCGCCTTTACTCTTCTTTGGGCTCACCGAGTAGGCGAAGTTCGCGTAGTTTTTCGTCCTGAAGAGACCCGGAAACCAGGCGACACATAACCAACACAAAACGGTTAGACCCGGATAAGAAAATAGAAACCCAATAGATATATCCTCCGGTGTCCAGAAGAGTGCAGCTTTCACAAATAGACCAGCTTTTCGGAAAGAGAGATTCGATTGAGACGTAATATACAGTATGACATGACGACAATACGATCAGCCACTAACCGTCCGAATTCGGCCCAAAGTCTACCGACAATCCACCGAAATATTCAACAGTGCACGACGCAAGAAAGCCAGCCAGTTAGCAAGATTGTTTTTGTCAACAAAGCAGATGATCAAACCGGAGTACCGGCTGACACAAGCAACTAAAGAACCTATTAGCAGTCGATGACCCTGCACAGGCCAGCGCTGTTCCAAAAACCGGTCTTGCCAAAAACCAATAGAATTTGCACGGTACAACTCTTCTGAATCCCCCCGAGTGTCCATCTCCCTTCGGCATTGGACTCTCGACGGAAGCCTTTTCATCGGATCTACTACCGTCCCTTATCCCTCTCGCGTCATTCCTTTTGGTGTCAGTTTTTGAAGAATTATCCCAGTCCTAACACATCTAAGTACACTTGACGTGCGCATCAAGAACGACTGACTTTCCAGTTTGAGCATACAAACAGTTCACCCAAACCGAAATTATTTAGCTTACTGAATTCCGAATTTGCCCTGCCCTAGAGTGCTGATGGCGTCCTTCGGGTGGAATTCCCTGATTTTATTCCTTCCTGTTTCGACTCGATGTAGAACTGAACATTGTCGAAACCTACGTATTGGCCAGTAGTCAGTAAAGATTAACTCATCGAGAAGCAACGTCCCTGGTCTCGTTCCAATGCCCGTACCATTACTACAAGACCCAACTCTTCCCCTTTATTTCCTCCCAAGAACCCCACCACATTCTGTCCCTCTGTAATTCATATAATCTTGAACTCTTCAAGAGCCCATTTAAAGTTCATCTCAGAAAGTCTTCAAATTTTTCAGTTCATGCACATTTTGCATTACTTTTGTTGTTTTTATGGGGAGTTTTTGAGTATGGGATTTCCCTCTCTCCGTACTAAAAAAATCCCTAGTATCGAGTGTGTCTAGTGAAGCGGAAAATTAATTACCACTCAAAAGTTTGATCGTGTTTAGTAATACCACCCGGCTCGCCCCAATGCAGTGCGGACACAAAGTAAACGTTCAGTGTACACAAACCGTCTAACCTACCAGTGATAGGATAGTCCACGTAACGCTTGGTCTGTCCATCGTAGTACTCTGTGCCCTTGACAATGACCAAATGCGCTGGAAAATTTACACCCCATGCCAGGGTAGCGGTGGAGATTAGTATCTGAAGACATAATGTGCAGCAAAAGCATAAGAGGTATGGAAAAGCACGGCCAAATAATTATAACAAGGATCCTTAATACAGGCGGTGACCGGTTAATCTACATCATAGTCAAGTGACTGCATAACGATAGGAATTGCTCATTCTATCACACTCCAAATTGACTGCGAAACGGAACCGACATCAAGACACAAAATGAGCAGGAACGAGATTAGCCAGCGAACAGTTTATTGCATTGATTTCACCACCAACCAGACTGTTCATCCTTTGGATGGTCAATCCAACCAAGCTTGCGTACCACACCAAGCACACATCTCCATCAAACTCTTGACTGCTACGCTGAACCATGGGCTACAGGACCTCGGTTGTGACCGAGTTTTCTTTTCACATTAATTGAATTTATCAGGGCTTTCCCTCGTCATAGCGTGTACGTCTGGTCCCGGTTGCTATGCCACTCGCCTTCAGCAGCTGCTTCGTTACAACAGATTTGATAAATCTGACTAACCGAAATCAACCAAGTACAGTTCAGTGCCGAACGAGGCCGTTCTAGACACATCGGTAAAATTGACATGATTTTGCTGGTTTATGTGAAGCAGTCAAGTATTGGTCGACAGACTTACTGACTAAACTGTGTCGCTTGGAAACTTGCAGTTCTTCGAACTCTTGTCCAAGAAAACAGTAAGAACACCTATTACAGTGTGAGCATGAGAAGTGGGAATCCGGTGAATACCATGGTAAATGTAGCATACCTGGATTTTCTCATTCACAAAGAGTTCTTCAACGACTGAACGATCGCGAGATTGTAACCCTGCATGATGTAGCCCGATACCAAATGACAAAGTTAACCGCAGGTTTGAGTCATGAATAGTTTCAGAAATTGCATCCATCTGAAACGAGAAAAAAACACCATGAATTTCAATGAGACCAGAAGGATCGGCACATAGAACCGAATGATAACTCGGTAGGAAAGCGGTAGGACTTACACAGAGCCCCTCCCTACAGTAACCACCCCTAAAGTAAGTGGAAAATAGTCACACTCAAATGGTCACTTCGATGGGCGTAGCCCACCAACGGAATGGGGCAGAAAGCATAGCCTTCCAACGTACGTGTTCTCGTGTCACTTGTTATTCGAACAATCAAGAGTGTGCTGCCTAGTTTACAACTCCCTTGAAAACACAGCTAGATTACATAGATCAACATAGATTGACGCCAGATCAATATTCATTTTTAGTGCCAATGCTTTTAACTAGCTCGCTACTTGAAGTAGCTTTGTTCCTCCAGAACAACAAAACAACTCCTTGCTCTGAATCACAAACACATGGAACGTTCTCATTTAAACGGCTTAACAAGTGCATATTACGGAAATTTACGCTAAATTGGCAACAGCAAATAAATGCACCGCAATCTATCCCCTCTACACTCACGTTTGTTGGGATGCCCGGAAAAATAGGGGACTCGCATGTTTTTGAACACAACACAGTAGTTCAGGTATAAGTTGCGTCCGAAGACGCATGTTACATCGAATAAATGGACGTAGTAAACAGTGCCGTTGTCAATAAAATCGGTCAAACCGAAAACATGGTACAACAGAGTCATCTGACTTCAAAATCAGATGAACTAACCTCATTTGGGTCCATATGAAGCCACTTTCTTGTATCTCCCGAAGCAGCAACGTAGCTGACCAAGTCAAGTGCCGTGAGTCGAGTTTGACGCCGACTGGACACAAACACCAAAACTGGTTTATTAGGTGAATGGCTGTTGATAGCTGACAGGAATACAGAAAAGCGATAGATACAATGAAAGATGGGCTAGCAACCATGATGCATCAGTCTATTTGGTCAAGGTATGAAAGATATTCAAGGTTTGATAACAAAGATGAACATCGGGAACGAAGCTGACGACGCTCCTAATAAGTCAGATTCCGCCTCCAAGACAATCCACTCGGACAACCGGGAAGTGATGTTTCCGAATCCAGAACTGACCAAGTATCGTAGGTAGGTCCAGACTGATGTATTTCATAAACCAATAGACAGTTGGTTACAAAAACACCAACTGTACGAAAGCTCCATCTTAAAACAACGCGGAATTTTTGTTTGGAGTGTGTTTTGGATTTAAAAAGTTTATGCAAAACTATTGGTGAAAAGCATATGTTTTCGTTCTAGAAATGGGGATATTGTATGCGGAAGAGTCGAGAAGCACCGTCCAGCTGTTTCATCCGTATTGGGATTCATCAGCAGCGCGCACCGCATGAAACTTCAGAAAGTTTCGAACTTGCGAATTTTCACAGGCAGTTGAACTGTTCGGTCACGGGTGGTTGACCAGCAGTGTGATTAGCTCGTGCTTAGGCAGGATATTCATTGTCAAAAAGATAGTGCGGCTTAAAATTGATGTGACGTTTTGTGCATTCCTATAACCCGTTGACCTATACTGGGGAGTGTATGTGTGACACTCACAGAGCCTCTCATGTTAGGTTGGTCAATGGGTATAGGTCTAACTGGCACAATTTCCTGGTACTGTAGATTCAAGGTTGGAAAAATTATGGCGGTTTGCTTCCTAAAAATGTAGATTATTTTGACAGTCTCACGCTAACCACCGAATCCGTTCGGTTGGGCTTTGGTTGAGGACCCAAGTGGTCCTCTTGTCTAGGCCTGAGTGCCATGGCAGTATCCCAGCTGACATGCTACGACGAATTTCACAATGGCAAGTTACCCAATGCCGCATCGATTGTCGCGTGGAGCCATCAGACAAGTCGCCTTACTCGATGCATACAGTGGGGAGGGTAAGCGAAAACAGACTACTGTTGATGCCTCCTTCCTCTCACATGTTCACCCTTCGCTCACTCCTCACCCCGTTACCAGAAACAAATATGTAGGCCCAGACTTAAGGACTGACAGAAAAATCTGCCACCCATTGTCATCACGACCGTAGGTACTTCAAGATCATTCATCAAACCCTGACGCTCAGTTCATCTGTCGGCTTTTAATGTTCGCATCACGAAAGAAGCTGGACAACAGACTGCTCTCGATTGTATGCAAAACTCATTTGCTACTGATATGTGCTGATCATTTCAGACGATTATTTAACACCCCATTATGGTTGTTGAATTGATCTCCCCATCGATTATCTCACTTTCAGCTGCTTATTGCAGAAGATTCAGAGGCTGTTGAAGCTGGTTTTGCTGGGGTTCAGCTATTAGACGGGAAATCGCGCGTTCCGATCGTTGTTGAGTTTCGTAAGACTTCCCAATAAGAACCAATTATTTTTGCAGCATTTCTCAGTCTTTCAACATAGACTGGTTTCAGTTACAGAACGAAATTTCAATTGAGATACTCAAATATCAACGCACTACCATAGATTTTAAGTGGTCGCGCTGGAAGTTAACTTTCTTTGTCATTTAAGATTTCGCCAGTTTATTCGAGAAATAGGTGTCAGCATACTATCCCTTTATTCTGAGATCATGGAGGGAATCCCGGCCCAATCGACTCATGTTCGGTTGTACCAAGATGGTCCGGCATGAAACACACCAGCTTGGTTCGAACTACCATCGCCATAATAATATTGTTTCATAAAGCGTCGGAAGCGTGCTCTCTTTCTTGAGGAGCTCTAGGTTGGAGGATACTGTGTGAATTCAAACACGGACACGACAAAACTCAAGCCAACTGTGCACACAAGTGGAGACGAAACTTTACTCAGCGGAAGAATTCACCTATCCTCCCTTGATTGGAAACAAAAAATGTGCAACCTACCGAGATAGATTGGTTTGTTCATGGTAGCCATGCGAGGACAGTAGTGTCGACCTGGAAATCCTTGAATATGAACTTCTAAGGGGACAGGCCGAACAGATGGTCTAAAATTGAACAAACCGCGTCCGATGAGCGCGGTGCCGCAATTAAGCCCAATCGCCACTTCCGCTATGGATGTCATTGTGGTAGGCACACGAAGCCAAGCGGCCAAGTCTGGAGCGTTGGACAGGGCAGTGGACAGCCCGACGATGCGTACGGTTTGGCCAAGTTGACTAGCGATATAGTTGGCACGCGAGACAAGAACCTATAACATGGATAACCAAGTAAATAACAGGGAAGTTTTCATAGGAATTTCGCAAGCCAGTTCAGTCAGGTTCAATATCACGTAACCGATGAAAATGTTCTTAAAAAAATGAAAACTTACCTCCAGTACTGGTCCACGTTCTTCCCCAAGAAGATGAATCTCGTCTATAACAATCAGACCAATATGACGGACGTATGCACGCTGCTGCCAAGATCGAGATATACCATCCCATTTCTCTGGAGTGGTGACTATGAGGTCTGCTTTCATTAACTGTAGGATATCCGGTGTCACATCCCCAGTAAGTTCCACCACACTAAAATGCAGCACACAAAAAGAATGAGAAGTTGAAGTACAGACAAGCAAGCATCAGAGTGGCAGTGAATGCCAAATATGTTAGTAGCTGAGGCTACGCACGAAACCTACAGTGGTCAATCCCACCAGGTCTATCGGACGAGACATACCCCCCCCCTCAGCTAAAATCGTATGGTTACGGCTCCATTGAGGTTTGATTGCAAGATGATACCCTGTCTAGATGTTCATGCTCAAAAGATGTGATTTTCTCATTCAGCAACGACCGAGATGCGAAACTCGTGCACTGGACTGTCCCATGTTCTGATAAGTTTTAATCTGACTAGCCAGGGAATTACGTACATTCCTGAGACAAATGTCAGTTTCTTCTAAACGAGACTACGCTTGGGTCCCATTAGAGAGACTGACCGGACGTGTAGGTATCATGAATGTTACCAAAAACTGCGAGACCAGACTGCATATTCGTAAGTATTTCATCAAGCGCAGTACTTCAACCCACGAACATATACCATCATTTATAAAAAGCCACCATTTTCCACTCGCGTAGAATTTTTAAGTTTCCAAAAGATGAATTCACAGAATTCTACAGGAAGCCGAAATTTGAGGCTTCGGTTCCTCCTGTGAAGAGGGGCCCGTCACAAAGGGGCCAACTTTAAGAAATCCTTCAAACTGGCAAAGTCATCCCATAGAAGACCACTTCGAAAGTGGTCCTCATAATGGGGAGGCCTCCTTTCAATTCTTTAAAGACGGTTATTTCATCATTTCAGAAGCCTGTGAAAGACAACCTTAACGCTTCTTCATCAGGGAAGAAAGCAGAATTTAAGAAGTAACGTTGATATCGAAGAGGTGAGATGCGAATCTCAAAAGAGACCAAGGCAAGGAGAATCTGAAGCGAATCCCGATGAAGCAAAATCCTCAGCGCACCACTGATCACCTGCATAAACTCCATTCTCTTTCCTGCTATTGAGATTTCCATGAGGAGTTGAAAATACGATTAATACAAAGGCCCATTGTCATCATGTTAGGGTAGGCTAATAGTGAGAGGAAAATTATGCGGCCCGAGGAGTCCGACATATTCGGAAAATATTGATAAACGTCGCACACAGACATTGCACATGATTTGAAGTACATTCAGGTGATGCAAACAAAGACATTTACTAGAAAAGTGCCGCCAATTAGCTAGCTACCTTCGGAAGGAGAGCGTTAACCTGACGGACAGTTAGCTCGGTGACAGTGGTCCCGACAGTTTTAATAATCTTTTTATCTACAGGCGTAAAATTCACATCAATTTTTTAGTACATAGCATCATCCACGTGGATGTCACAAACGTATCCAGCAAGAGTGGGGTCCATCAAATGTACGGATATGTACGGGCAAATGTACAGATATGCATACATTGTGGTCCGAGAGGATGCCACCACCCGACTAATGGGAGCTGTTTCTAGTTTACTGAGCCAAACAAGACCTTTATAAGGAACATGGAGCACAATATACAGGTAACAAGTGTTCAATAAAATCGTCGTTGCTGTGACCTTTCATCGATCCGATGTGTATAATTTTTGCACCCGAAGTCTCTGCTTCTAGACATTGCAATGTCCTTGAGTTCCAGCCTCGGCTGTCATTCTTGTAACCGAATATAACCCAGTCACTTCTAAGCGCAAGATTAGCTCAGATGAATCAAAACCGTTCAAAGTCTGTTTTATCCCGTAGGGTACACAAAATAAGAAATATATTGCTTGGAGCAGTGAGCGGATCCACCCTATAGATGGAGCGTGAGGTTGTGAGTTCAATCAATGGATCTCAAAACCGGTATTGGTTCAGAACAGCAAGTATCAGCAAAATGTCTCTTTAAAAAAACGGATGGATTCAATTCGGTGTCTCGGAAAACTGGTGGGTTCCTTAACGATGCAGACAAATACAACAATGATACGGAATCGACCGAGCGAATAAGACTAACACTTCGACAACCCCGGTTCGAGTCTCAAATGAGTGCCTTCAAATAGGCCTCGGCCTCCTTCGTGATAATCTCTACACATGCCGCTGATGTATAAATATACTTTAACTGAAATTTAACACACCGCTTTCCTAGCTTTTGACCAATTCGAACACTCCAGTCCTCCATCCGTTCACGTACGAGTGCCTTCAGTGGGGCGATGTATACACACTGAAATGAAAAATAATAGTGAGTCAAATGTTCAAATCCATATATGAATAAAGCAAAAAGGGACAGGATTGTGACACAAAAGAAAATATACATCGCCATACCGGAATTTCCAAAGTGGAAGCTTACTTTTTTCGTCGGAGTCTGATTAAACATACGAAAGAAAGCCAACTCAGCAGCCACAGTTTTTCCAGAACCCGTCGGTGCACCCAGAAGCACGTTTACATCTTGGTGGTAGAGTGTGTGGAATAGCTGAGTTTGAATCGGGTTGAAGTGTGTGAAAGAATAGAGCAGCTCGTACCGGCTATTCTGAAGCGCGCAAACTGGGAGAGGCTCAAGGCGAAGTAGATCTTGAGTGTAAACAAAGAAAACAAAGACAACGATTAGGGTGCTACATTCCTACAAGGCTTAGGATAGCACAGCTAGTCACTTGAACTATGATAAATAACTGATAGGGGACATACCTGTGTGGGGCGGGTCAGACGGGGGCAACATTAGCCGCTTGAAAGAGATCGGGCACATTGCGTCAGCACCGAGCCATTGGTCACTAAGTACGCGAACCAAATACTGCGCAGGGAATGGTTCAAATATCGGGATGGTTGCAGATACGCAAATTGGCTCCTTTGACTTGAACTGAAGGAAGAAACAGTTATTGGCAGAGTCATAGGTAATAATGTGTACGATAGTGAGAAATTCCACTTTTTTGTCTTGGAAAAATCATGAGCACGAAGTGTTCCCGCGCACCAAAAGTTATACATGACGAAACCTGCCTATAAAGGAACGATTTTCTGTATCGTCTGAGCTTCACGAGTATCAATTTTCTTTATCATAGAGTTCTACCGATACCTGTCTACCAACATGTAGGACGTATTAGAAGGGAATCTTCGAGCCATGTTGTAAATCGACTACTGAGCTACGCACAATTGGGGGATAATCAGTATTGAGATATTCACCCTTTGTACTCTGAGTCCAAAAATATGGTTTCGGCCGAATGTGCCCGTAACTGAGTATATCATAGCATCAAAAGCACTGTGTAGTCCTTAACCTGTCATATTTCGGCTCTCCTCTTCCCTGGCCTCCAAAATGGTCCTAATAAAGGCATCAACGAAACATTCTACTTCATCTCTGGACTGCGGATGACTGCGGGTGGGCAACGTAAGTGGCGATTAAAATGGTCAATACAACTAATGTTGGAAGGTCCATTCGTTCAGGCAATCACTACGAGAACGCCCACACGTTTCGTCGTAAGCTGCCGAAGTTTATTCATGTGGAAAACCAGATCATTAATTTTTCTTTTAATTTTGTGCGCTTCACTGAATTCACTCATTTTCTAGCAGCTGCTACAGCTTTGTTCGCCGAGTATAAGAAGAACAAGGGAATGAGAGCCACGCGTTGGGGGCGACGGCTGATTCTATGCATTTGCTTCAAGCGGTTTATCCGATACGGCACGGAGTAGGAGCTAAGGAATGAAGGTAATAGCTTAATTGCAAGGTGCTTGTTGTGCCTTTAGGAGTTCCATCTGCACCGCCCGGAGGATGGGGAGAGCAGCAATAGGAGCAACAGTAATGGAAGTTTTAATAATAATAATAATAATAATAATAATAATAATAATAAATCTGGATATGGAGGAGTGTTAAGAAAGTCCATAAAGGGAAACATAATAGAAATTTGAAACAATGCAAACGTAAAGAACGCGTGCAGGAAGGACCAGTTGCATGATACACTGGCGTATCGACACAGTACAATATAATGAAGTCGACGACCATCGTGCAACCGTCTTAAATATGAAATGAGGCGTGGTGGGGTAAATGGACTATACGATGGTGTATCCAAGTTGGGATGTGTTCCACATGTCTAAGTCGAGGTTACCACTTAGTTCTGTCCACGCAAAGGGCTGAACATCATGTTAAACGCTAGACGAGATGGAGGATGGAATGCTGAGATAGTGAAACGGTAAGGGGCGGGATTCGGTTGCAAGCATAGATAAGCAACGGTTTCGCATCGTTTTCCAGAACTAAGTTGAGTGAGAAGCAACCTACTTTGTCCGGTTATGAAAAGGTTCACTTTTCACGCCACGTTATGAACCACAACACAGCCCATACTCCAGCGAGATGTGACGCCATACTGTGTTGACTCATATCAGCGAGCTTCCCTGGTGACTAACTGCGGAGACCACCAGTCATCAAGTTGGAAGGAATTTCGGTTTATCGATTTCCGTAATTCGAAAAGAGAAGAAACACCTCAGGACAAAAAGTTAAGTGCGTCAGTAATTCCTAGTTACGAGGGAAGGGATATGAGCAAATGCTGCAAATTCATTCACTAGGTGTATAAAACCTATTCTTACTGCTCAGCTGATTAAACTCCATCAACAACTCAAACGACCAATCGTGGCGGCTGAACACCAGCAAGGCAATACGAACAGTCCTGTTTTCAACTAATAGGCGGTACGACGATTATCCGAAACTCCCCAGAGTCACATGAGATTCGTACTGCTGATGAATCCCAATGAAAAATGAAACTGCTATATAGTGCTCCTCGGCTTTTCAGCATAGACCGATTTCAATTACAGGGCGAAGTCTCCAAAAAAATCCCCAATCTCCTCACACTACTGACAAAGAAAAGATTTGCTGATTTTCTTAGCTAAGTGAGACGGTATAACAGTATAGCATTAGATTATTTATTCCTGTCCCTTAGATTGTGACACGAAAGGTCTAATAAGTGCCATATTCTATTCCATCAGATTTTTTTACCATTAGGTTTTAGGATTTAATTTCGTCAACTACCGAAGAATTTTCAGTAACCTCATGAGTAGTGTATTACGAATATAATTCGATTTCTTTTTTAGCAAAGACAATGCTACAGGAAATTTAATTCCAGAAGACTTGTTCTCCCAGTTTGTACGGTCCTGTCGGCTATTAAATATTGCTAGAAATAGCATCTGATAAAATTTTAGTTCATACGGCTTCTGCAGACAAAGCGAATTTTCTGAATACTATTCATTATGGCACGGTTGACCCTGCGACAAAAATCGATATCTTTTCCTGTTTCTATTGTCCTCGTCTTCGGTGTCACTAACTTGCAGCAATCGATCTTGTCCCATCAGTGGCCGCTTGTTAGTGCATTGTGGACATTTGTGTGCAGTCGCATATCATTCTCCTGGTCACACTATTTTTGCATAGTCATAAACGAGTTAATCACCCGGACCCGAGTTAAGCTAATTGTGTGAACGTGTTTTTACGAGGACAGCACGATTTAAAATGTCCAAGCTAAAAGGGAATGGTATTTTGCTATCTGTCGCGAGACTTCACGCGCAAAAGGCAATAACCGAAAACCAATTGTTAGACAATGGACGGCAATACCGGTGAAACAGAAAAAAGGCGTTTATTCTAGCACAAAAATTTTCTTTGGAATGATGTACTACATCACCAACTGTGTCAGGTGTCAACATCCGATCCACAAGACATAATCGTCCAAGGTGAATGCTCGATCACATCGAAATATTCACTCAGTCTCATCTGCTCACTCCAACAGTGTGCGCCAAACAACCGCTGGAGCAGGGATCTTTGTTACCTAGCAAATTTTGCAAATGTTCTCCGATTACTTGCAATTTATTCTGCTACACAACTTCGAAATACAAGTAAAAAAAATTCAGCTGACAGATCTCACGAAGTTTCTCTTACATTCATGATCGCTAATACAACTGCTTCAAAAAGCACCATCGAAGCCAAAGTCTTGAAGTGACTAAGTAATGACAATTCCCTGACAGTCGCGTACGTGCAGGGGCATACATTTCAACAGCCTCTCTAGTGACCAACTGACATAACTATCCCTATTCCTCTTTGCCAAACTTGGTGTGACAGAAAGCTGCAAATTTCAAACGTCTTGTATGTCCCTTTAGGATGGGAATACCGTGCTGAATGCATTGGAGTCAAGTATCGGGGTACACACAAAAGTTCGACATCAGCAGTAACGCATGTACTTTACCAGAAAAAAGTGGCTGATTGAAAGTTTAAAAGAAGAAAGACAGAGCAGTGGAATGAAATCCGACAGCACCATGTTGAGAGGACGTCTGGAGCAGTACATAAAATACAAAAATACTAAATTCACGTACGTGACATCATATGAGATAGGGCATGACAGTAGTCACCAAAACTCACCATTCGCTTTGTCAATGTCCAGTACTCTGAATGGTAAATAAAGCCCTGTGCAGGATCTTCAATCCAAATCCAGAAGTTCTGCTGCACTCCATGCGAACGATCGGACCACGTGAAGTCCGGTTGCAGTGTGAGACGAACACGCAGAATGGTCCGAGTGACAGGTTGAGTTTCGGCAGCCACCTGAATCCGAGGCACCAGAGCCGCCAAAGTGGAGACCTCACGAGCACCCTCCTTACCACGGTAGCGCAGCAAATGAGCTGAAAAGAAGACGTGCATCAGAGACATCCCGCGAAAAAAAGAGTTAGAACACATGCATATTATGAACTAAATCAAACAATAGGAAGACTAAAAGCCGTGTTCCAGTTAGTTTCACGTATCCAGTAGTGTCCGCAGCCATCGTCAATAATTCTTTCTAGCGTACACGACGTTAAGCTGAGTATATGCTGAGAAATAGAGTCGAATTTTGGATACTGGTGAAACGACATTGGAACGGTTAAATCAGTACTTTGTTAAGGTAAACAAACGAAATAGGGATATCGATTTCCAGCACTGAATTGTCATGTAACATCCACTCGGTAAATCCGAATGGGGGCCAGGTCATACATAGGTAGTTAGGAATGTGACTCGAGTTCAGACTAGGCTAAAAGTAGGTAAGCAACCAAAAGATTGATACAACGGCTCACATATCCACGCAGCATAGCTCGTAGGTGAGTATCACTTGAAGGAGACACAATGAGCAAAACATTGATATCACCCGGATATATATATATATATATATATATATATGATAAATTCATGCCAATAACAGTTAAATATGTCAGTTTCCGGCCTCATCAATTCAAAATTCATGATGGAGTGGAGTGGTCATGAAGGTTGGAACAAAATTTATCATCTAATGCTGAACAGTTGTCAACAAATGCACTCGATGACCATTGACAACCGAGTTGTATGTTGTGACACCTTTATAGCTGTTTAGTCAATGTGATAAAATCAGCTAATTTCCGACTTTTATCTACCGTTTATCGTTTCACCGCTGAATCCTGCGGTGAGGCTAAACCTACGTCCTTAGTTGACCAGAAGCTCCAGTGTTCTCAGCCAGAATTTTGTTGCACCTTAGTGGTAGAATCGTTCTCGACGTAAGCTCCAAACTCACTTAACTCATCCACAGCAGTTTCGCGTAGGCGATCCAGTGATAGTCCCAATTCATCCACTCGTTCAAGTAGTCGGAAGGAGGTTGACTCTGAAAACTGCCACAAAGGTGTTTGGCAATCCCACTGGCGTTGTTCAATCATCTATAAAAACGGACAGTAGCGCGTATGCCATAAGTGTGCTCATAAAACATGGGAAAATACGGCCCGAAACTGTACAAACTGACTTACACGAGCCAACTGCAGAGTTGTGTACGCACAGTTCGACCAGCCCTGACGAAGTGATAGTTCGAACAAATAACGAACAAGTCTCCCGGCATTCTGATGTATATAGAACATATCAGACTGAAGCGAATGACAGCTAGGATTGTGCCGACTGATATAACCTTGCAACAGTGCGTTGACTTTCGCTGGGACATCCGAATCCACATTTCCAGCTTTTTGGATCGGGACGCGACAAACAGCGGCCTTCAAATCGTTCAACTCACTTCCCTCCTCATCACGCACCTGAGAAACAACAAAATACAATAAACGATCATACCGAGAATGCAGTGAGGATCCCGAAACTACGTAAGTCAAAACGAAACATTACTAGGGGATATTTTACAAGAATGCTGTGTTCTGCAGAAATATAAACTGTAGGCATGTTGCATCATTTTATTCCTTTTATTTTTAATCCCTGATTACCAACTATATATGCCTACTGTAGGTCTGGTAACTGTCCGTCCACCAGCAATGTTTTACCGACCGTTGTCCGACGCTGATGATGGTTCTATGTCCTCCACATTTTCTATACTTTCACAATGTTATAGACCTCAGTAACCAACTCGATCGCTCGAGAACAGTTAGCTAACTTGTCTTTACCAGTCATCGAATCACAAAATATCAACCGTGGTGTGTGCTGCCGGTCCAGAAAATTTCACATATATTTGTTACAAATTTGTTACCTACAGAGAAGACGGTCGAACCTTAGTTATGGAATCTTTTTCCGTGATCAAGCTCCTCTAAGAAACCCCAATAGGTCACCATAAATACGAAGATGTCTTAAGGTTCTCACGAACAAAGGCGTTCTACCAACCCTGAAGAGCGTAAGGGCAATATAACGTTGGGATCATATCACGATTTATTCCTATTTTTATCGGATATTTATGAATTTGCGTGGATAGATAATAAAACCTACGGAAACAAACGGTTGACTAGTGAATTTTTATATTGTTCACTCTGAACTGTGCCTTTCCTTTCGGGAAGCTGATCTAATAATTGACAGGCCGAAGGCTTGATGAAGGTGTATCCTGATCCCAAAAAGATGCGCAACCAACGGCATTCCATCCTACAGGAGGACCAATAGGTATCCATATGAAACGGACTGAATTTCACAGGTAGCTAAGCTGTCTGACTAAATGAACAACTGGTTCAGCCAAGACTCACACCAAGCTCAAATTAGTTAGCTATGGATTTCGTAATCAGTATTTAGAAGGGATCTCCGTGCCATCTAATGAGACCCAACAAGGACAGAGAACCTCGCGTTGGTTAGGCGCTCAAAATAGCTGGATATTTATCGTAGAAAGGCATAGTTTCATAGTTTCGACCCAAAAGTCACGGCTGCGGGTCAAATTGTTGCAAACGATTGTGGTTTGCCCTGTGATCTGTACTCGGCAGCTGCAGGGTTAGCTAGTTACTTGCTACAGAAATCTTTTCAGGACTCTACCCAACAATTTTTTTCCAACAATCAAAGGAGAAAAACATGAAAAATGGGTTAAACACTCACCTTCATGGCACCAAATTCTGAAGCTTCGCTAAGCAATGAGAACAGCTGGGCTACCATCATGTTTGGTTCAAGCAAATCACGGACCTTGGCTGCAGTGCTGAACCGAATGTAGAATAGACTAGCAGTGCGCCCGCGATCAGTGGAAGCCAGCTGACCCGTACCAGGTTCATAACGAATCATTTCGGCTTCATCTAGCGACAGAGCACTAGCACGCACAGCCCGATCCAAATAGTCAACAAGAACTGGGTCATTCTTCAGGACAAGTAAGGGGGACCAAATGAGAGAACAGTGATGGAGGCAATTTGTAAGCAAACATAAAAATCAGTAGATCGAAAGACAGTCGAAAAATTGGATCTTTATCATGGTCATATGTGGATCCACTCACAAAAGCAATAAGCGTACGATGCGGTCACATGAATCGATTTGGGCGTTCCGGTTACTCAGTTAGGGTTCAAACCCGTCCATTTTCTGGTGAGAAACGCACCAGCCATCGTCAGTAGAAACTAGAGTCCAGTATAAAATACACCATACAAAGCCCGTGCTCAACTGTCGTGTGTCCAATAATGCAGTGAGATTCCCCTAAGCATGTCTCCCCATACCCTTGTTCAGTATCTCCGACTTTATCGAAATCTCAGCATGAATAATCATGAACGAATCTCCACTCCTGGTAGCAAATCCTGGGGCGAATCAGTCCTCCAATCACCATCTTACTGTTCCTCTCGACAAAGTAAGGAAGGAATGTCCATTCCATCCTCACCTTGGCACAAGGGTGCTGATAAGTTTGACAGTTCCGCCGCACGCGGATGAACTGGGCTGTGGTGATAGTGCCAAGTTTATTAAATTAAGCAGATTCAGGTAGACGCAAGTTCACGGACGAGTACTGGGTGACAACGGCTTTTATGGCGTCCACTCCTCCAGGATTACCCTTCAGATAAGTGGTACCAATAAGCACTGTAAGGAGGTTCTGTTATACTGCAAAATGTTAGAATAATGCCAACACTCCGACGAGTTTTATGAAAAGAATTGACCTCACGGAATGCATAGGAACATTGGTAGTGCGACAGTCATCGGTTGTACCGCGACAGGGCTGCGTTAGACAGTCGTCAGTATGTGGCAACATTTTGGCCCACAGCTGGGCCGATTAAGGAGCTTTACATACACTTAGCACTCGAAGAAGCACAGCTAAACAACCAGGAAGTATATACAGGTGAGTGTGTGTGAACTGTTTACTGAATGTCGTCCTGGTAAGACAAAAGAAGTGAAACAATGGA
The DNA here is from genome assembly GCF_000715545.1 of Opisthorchis viverrini. Taxonomy (NCBI): domain Eukaryota; kingdom Metazoa; phylum Platyhelminthes; class Trematoda; order Opisthorchiida; family Opisthorchiidae; genus Opisthorchis; species Opisthorchis viverrini. The sequence goes on along the minus strand of NW_008752002.1, from coordinate 259,764 downwards.
TGGGAAAAACGTACCTCTACTGAGCTAGCCGGAACTCCATAATGCATCGGGTTTGCCGTCAAACGGACGAACAGGTAAGTGTATTTCAACCAGTTAATCGCATCATCAATATTAGATATGGTCCCCAGTGCAATCTGTATGCGAAACGAAGATACAAAAGATAGAAACAAGCAAATTGAGGGCCAGAATTATTTTCACAGTACTCATCAGTAAAAACGCAGTTAGTATATCTTACCTCCGCATTCAGATGGTCCTGTAGATTAAGCAGCAAGGTGCTTTCAATCGCATGCTGATTGGTAATCACACGAAGATAGTGGTCTAATTTATCCATGGAAGTAATGATGAGGGCTTCCCCCAAGGTGTCGAATTGTGGTCTGCCAGCACGACCGAAAATCTTAGTGAAACGAAAAATGATAATGGCGAGTAATATAACCAGCAAATGAATCCAACTTCAGAAAGACTCTAATTTACTGAAAATGTCCGATGGATATTTTGTAAACGCAGCTGATTACTTGTATACTCATGAGCTGAAAATGAAGGTTACTGGCGTTTGGGTTCACGCTTACGGTAGTGGGTATAGGTAACAGGTTGGACAAGGCGATGAACATACGTTTGCAGCAAAGTGTTAACCGAGAGGAAAAGGAGTCGTTCAAGGACAGCACACGACTGTGTTCTTGTGTGTAACTACATCAGGATTCTGTAACCCGGACACTGATCCAACACGTGGTCCAAAAAATCGTTTAGCTGTGGCCTAACTGCTATGCCACCCGAAGGTTGCACGAGGGCTAGGATATTGCCAGGTTGCCCAAGCCTAGACAGGGGAAGTCGAGAGGCAGAGGTCGAGTTCGAACCACAGACCTTCCAGTCAGTAAATTCGCGCTCTAACCACTTGGGCTATCTCGCTCAGAAAATTCTAATCTATATACCGAATCACCCCACTGGTAGTGACAACTTCAAATGGGGTGCGCAGCTTGACAGCTACCCACGGCTGTAAGTTATTGTAGCAAATCAGTACAGATGGTGCTTAGATACGAGAGTGAGTTCTGTCTGACATGAAATTGAACCGATTTTGAGGCGAGTGAATGTTAAAAAGTTCTTGCCTGAAGCACGTCCAACACGTCCAAATCTGTGAAGTCTGATTTTTCAGCCTTGTAAACACGTGTGCCTTTGATTATTACAGCGTGCGCAGGCAGGTTCACACCCCAGGCCAAAGTCGCTGTGCATACCAGTACACGAATGTGTCCTTCGGAAAACATACGCTCTACAAGGGAGCGGTCCGCGCGAAGCATGCCAGCATGATGGCATGCAAATCCGTCCGGAATCATTTCTCGAAGAGCCGTGTCACCCGACCGCTCAATCTGTGGTAAATAAAGAATAGAACATAAAGCGAGTGACACCTGTCTAAGTGCGAATTAACCACCATGCTGATCAACAGCGTTCACGCTACTGGCGGGGAGGTCGGCCGATCTAACCTCCCCCCCTCCCCCGAAGTCTCGCAAGATGCGCACCGTTGACGATTCTCAATAAGGATGACGAAACTACACAGTGCTTTTCGGCTTTTGAGCACACATTTGCTCACTTACAGGACAAAATCTCAATTGAAGATTTTGAGAATCGTTTGCATGAACGCAATTTATCTATCGTGACAACGGCTGACCCAAAATAATAGAGGTATCGGTAATCTTTCCAAACGGGTTTTTTTCACGACCACATCGAGTTCAAAGTCGAGTTCAGCCGAAGGCGACTACAACAATGATTGCAGTTTTTATCGTTGAGCTCCGCTAGAATGACCGATTCATTGTCCAGTAAGTTGACCGAACCTAGACAGAATCGTACATGATGCTTCCCCGGTGAGTTCATTTAGGCAAAAATTAGTTCTTCACATTAACAGTAGCAAACATCCGGTCTAGATTTGAACAACTAGACTGGACACCCAATTTGAGGCTGAACGAAAAACGCACGCGTGATCCACAGGTCAACTAAACAAATCTTTCGGGTTTGTCAGGGCATGTAACTGAAACCCAACTAAACATTTTGAAAGTTCCACACCATTAAAAACATAAGGGAATTCACAGAATGCATGTTTGGTACCGGATTTTCTTACGGCATGTTTTGGAGTGCAAGACGTTTGAAAGCCAAAAAAGCACTTTCCATGAATAAACAATGAAAGCGAGACCGAAGATAGTTACGAAAATGTAGGCATGAAGAATCACAAGTGGTGGGAGTACGTAAAGTCTAAATATATTCACATACCCGCTTTAATAACCCAGGGGGAATGTCTGTTTTCGTGGAGAAGTAGTGAATCTGTTGCAGCTGCCGCGCCTGATCTCGAAGCCAACGAGCCGTTCTGAACGTATCGCCCCGAGCATGTACAAAGACCATCACCTAAAACGGAATGGCCAAAAGTACCAAACCAACATTACGACCATGAAAACGAGTCACTCAACAAAGTGGACAACAGCGATTCAGACAGAGGGATTCACTGACTTGGTGTCCTTCTCGCAGCTGTTCCAGTACGGACTCGTAGCAGGCCGTATTCATGTTGATTTCTTGTGTTTTGCGAACAGAACCGCGCACTCCAATGAAAGACATGCGCAGTGGGACCGGGCGAAATCGCTCGTCAAAGTAAAACAGACCGCAGTACGGATCGACGTGTAAGAAATGGGCCACGTCCAGATAGTTGGGCAGGGTTGCAGATAGACCAACCAAGCGGATCATGGTTTGTGAAGTTTCGACCTGTTGAACAAAGTCGGCGGAATGGCTCGAATTTAGTGTGTCTGACGGACAATGAATTAAACTTGTGAAGTGATTTGCAGCTGTAAAATGAAGGCGAATGCCATCGCAACATAAATCTGCATTGCTTTTTTATCCTCCGCAAATGCTGCAACCACATGATAACGCTACTTGATTCAAAACAGCAACATTAACAGCTGCAGGATTTCGATATCACAGAGCTGCAGTCGCATCTTATAAGAGGGATATCAATGCAGGCATGAGTGTATTGGATGAACATAAGGATAGGAAGGGCGGGGAAAGAGGGCTTTTAAAGCACCTGCAAATAGAGTGGTAAAGTTAAAGGAGGGAGAATGGGTGCTGCATGCATAGACAGCGCGGCGAGTCACAGTAGAGGATAAAAGCGAAAAAACTAGGGGATAAACGGACACTGAGATAAGAACTCAGAATACAAGTTGTATGAACGATAAGGTATACCGGGGGACTGACTGGAACCGCCAATCCTTCGTGTGCCGAATGCCAAACGAGTGCTCTACCGCCTAAGCAACCGGGGACCCCTCGCTCTGTCACGCTTATGAACCTGATTTGTCGTACTGGATTGAAAGTTGATATGTGTCAGCGTCAGTAGTGACAATTCAGAGTACTGGAGTAAAAGTTGATATGTGTCAGCGTCAGTAGTGAGTCCCATAACGCGGTAGAAATTGCTGTGGGGAGGGAGGTCGGGGGTTCGGGTCCACCCCGAGTTCCGTCCTTTCTTCCATTGTGCATGCAGTTAAACTTTTCATTTCAAGAGTAATCAAATTGCAGTCTACTTTTATAACAACAGCGATATTCGTAATTGGTACTGTTCCCACTTTACACTATTTATCGCTGTAAATAGGTAACAAAGTGACGGAAAATCATAGTAAATAATCTTTTCGGTCTTATTTAGACTAATTGATTAGACATAGAAAGCTTAGATACGTGACTTTCTGGCTAGCAATTTCACACAGTATTAAATGCACGAGATCATGGGTACAATAAGTAGCCGAAAACACGCATACTCATGCTGTCAACAGTTCACACGTCTTGAATGTGCCAAATAGAAACTTCTCAATACTGAGCGGGTCACAGCAGAACAATCGAGAAAAAGTCACATACTTGTCTCAACGTCCGGGCAACCAGAACTTCGATGACCGCCCCGCGATCCTCGTGTAATAGATGTATTTCATCGATAATCAAGAGCTTGACTAGTTTGACTAGAGTTGCATCACCAGAACCCTTGCGGGAAATTACATCCCATTTCTCTGGAGTGCTGATTAGTATCTAAAATGATGAAGCAAGTTCGAGATAGAAAACTCGATCCTATGAAGCAATACGGAATTGTTGGGAAACATGGATTTGCGAATAAATGGAACCAAAGCGAGACTACATCGACGTTGCACAAAAACAACTAAGAGCGACCAACATAAGACGAAGAGAAATGCTCCAACCGGAATCATCAAGTCCCGTATCGAGTACGCGAAGAACCATCATCTAATGAAAGATAAACGCTGAAGTATCGGTTGATGGGGGTTTGGAAAAAGAATGTAACTTTGTAAAGCGCAACATAATATGATGTTGAGACTCAAACCTAGTGGCACAGCCAATGCTTCCATCAAGGAGGCCATCAAACCCTCCAAAGTTATCGATCAAGTAGTCATCAGTCTTGGCCTTACAATCAATTTTTAACCAGCTTCACTCTACGCATACCCCTATATGCGTCCAGTTGTAGACTGGACCGTTTGTGCAGTGCGTCTATTTGTGAGAGACATCCAAACAAGTGTCACTTTTTGAGAGACACCTGCAGTCCTCTAGACTATTCTGGTGATGTGAATTCTTCGTATAAGCAATAGCCATGCGAATAAAACACTTTTTCCTTTACAATCACTCTAAAGTAGCTCGTCACAAATGATGCAATCTCACTGACCTATATTTTTCTCATCCATTATTCTTAATAGAGGGAATTTGTTTAGAAATTGAACACCGAAATGAACGTATACGTAGTCATACAGTAATTTGCAAACCAAGATAGTGCTCTCAAAAGGTGGAACTAGAATTCCTTAACAGAATGTACGGCACAACGACCACCGATAATAAGCTGTTCAGGATTTTTATCAGCATTATAAGTGGTTGTATCAACAAAGATACTCCCATTTCTGGAGTATGGTCGCAACTGGAACATGGAATCAGTCGTGGGACACAATCAGCTAAACAGTGTCATGAACGACAGATCCAGCTGAGTCTCACATAAACGCCTGTTCAAAACAGCCAGATCACTCGAAATCCTTGTTTTTTTCTACGGGAAAGAACATATGCCGCGGGAACGAGCAACAAAACTAATAATCTATACCACTGTTTTTCTTCTGGACTTCCAGAAGAAGTTACCCCCTTCGAGCAATATTTACACCAAATAGCCCATCGTTAGTCTCACTCAAAGTCTGACGCTGCTTCCCACTCAATCACTCCACCAATAAATGGAAAAGCCTAATTCATATGCCTGCTGCCCATCTTCCGCAGCAGCTTCTTACCAACGCGGCCAGTAAACACATACCGTATACGCCAAACAAGCGTGAACGTCCACTACACTCAAACAGCGGCGCCGATCGGGGCGCATTTTTAAGCTTTTCTGTTTGCATGTAACGGACGTGCTCACTCCTGGTTCCTTGATCCAATATAAACACGTTGACAACAACTCAGGTGTAGATCCCACGCACCTGGGGCATATTTGCAGTTGCAAACTGAAGTCAAGAGAGCCGTCAGCTGATCGGATGAACTCAATGTCATCATCAACATGCCTAGACTTCAACTGTTTTACCAAAGTTACAATGAAGGATCCTCTTCTAAAATATTAGACCAGTTTCGTCCTTCTTCGGGCTCGTTAGGTAAGTGCACTCTTCGGGTTTTCCTCTAGTCCATTTTACGTTTTACTTAAGTCCAAATTACATACGATTCGTGAAGTACACCCAATAATTTGGTCTTGAAGAGAAACTCAACTGAAACCCAGCTGAGTTACTCGTTCATGATAGCTTTCAGTTTAGCTTGAAAATCAGTGTATTTTGAAAATTATGTAGTCTGGGTTGGAGTAGAACAGACTCAAAGACTGAGTCTAGCTGACAAGACACAAAAAGCGGCAAAACCGGTTTTGGGTTGAGTTTTCAGCAAACTTGTGAGTAGCATGTTTGTCAAGGAAATCCGGTCGTATATAGACGACGTATGATGTCGGTGGGACTGTCAAATAAGGACTCAAGCACCAGAACAGAGTAGCATCGAAAGGACTTTAGTGGTATATCAATCGGCTGACTGGCTGAACAAGTGGCTCTTCGTCTAACAATAACACTGAGCACAGACAAAATGTTCCATTCGGTGACAATAAAAAAGCAAATGCAGGCGTGTCATGCGCACACATGTAGCCCGGTAGCAGTTTGACTACTTAATATTAGCACCTATACAATTCCTGCGAGCACTCAGTTTCTGAACAGAATTCGTGAACAAAGGTACCCATGCTTACAAGTCACTGCTGCATTTTACGGTTATCGTAGAGCCCCTGATCAGTATCAGACACTGATTTGTCAGTTTCCAAATAAACGATGACAGTTCAAAACCGATGAAATAAACCTTCACTGAAAATACAGATACGAAACCTGATAGCGATCAGAAAACGAGTTAGACCTGCAAATACAAGTACCTGAGTTTCCATAATTTCCTGTTTGGTGAGCTGCATATCTCCAGTGCATTCGCGCACTTTCAGCCCTAGGGGCGCCAGACGTTTGGAGAACGTGGCTGTGATTTCGGCGGCGAGTGCCTTCATTGGAGCTAAGTAGACTATCTGTAAGGGAAAGGTACAAAAAATTCACTGTCGCAAGGTCATAGTCGGGCAAGCTTCTAATGGTTGCAGTCATATATCAGTTAGGCTAGATGAACTGTGAACACTTCAGCAAACCTTGAATGCCTTCAGATCCAGTACGGAATCAGCTGTCAAATGCGATCGAAGAAGTTGTGCTATGGTCAAAAGAGCGACGTTAGTTTTACCAGCGCCAGTTGGAGCAGAAACCAACAGATTTTGGGGTGTATTGTAGGCCACCGGGTAGACGATGGACTGGATTAGATTCAGTTGTTCCATACCTTCAAATATGCGCTGACCAATCTGTAATCCATAAAATCAAGTTATCAGTACGGGAAAACACCAGTTAGTTACCACAATTCCTATATGGATGATAATCCAAAATTTATTTACCAAATAAACAAAAAAGGAAGTATCAAAATATGCTTGAAGGCGCACATGGGGCAGTTACACACAGTATCAAAAACTATCCATCGGGAGGAACGCTACCGCTAGATGGTTTGGCGCACGTCACCAGGTTCCTTGAAAAGTAAACCGAATTTCAAGCGAAAAAAGGACAGTCAATTCTACCGATATTCAAATCGTATGTACAAGCACAGCACACCAAGAGATAATCTTCGGACCCGAAGACGGTCTAGTGGCTACATCACGGTTGTCCTGTAATGGCAAGCACAACGTTCCGCCAAGAAAACTCTCACAGAAGCAAAGCTGACGATAAGGGATATTTCTAAGGCTTCGAATACTTCTCATAAACGACAATGCTCCTTACGGGTGAGAGGCAAGCAAGAAATATCTGTTAATACCATTAATTAGGCGAACAGATGTTCTCCCCTGAGAACACCATAAACGAGAGATTCAGCTGAGTTCCAGGTGAGTCTCTCGAAAGAACCAAATTAGCTTGCAGATGAGTGTATATTCGCTAATTTCGTGCAATTTGGTTTCAAGTAGGACATAAGGTTGACGGAAACCCGGGGACTGCGCCTACCTGATGAGCCCCAACAAGGACGAAACCGGTCGTGGGCTGTCGACGGATTTTCAGCAACCTTATGAGTAGTAGTACATTACGAATATACATGTATCGCAATATTTCAAATATCGTAGCGACTGAAACATGAGGCGGCCTTGTGCAGCACATTCAGTTGCCTGAGAACATCATAAACGCAATTATTACTGACCGTCCGTCGTTGAATTAGACTACACGTTACCTGTCAGATAGGACATCTAGGTCGTGCGTTTAGGCTGATTAACCAATTCCTTGCTTTGAGACCACGGCCTTAGCACAAGATAGTACATGTAGCATTGTTCTCGACCTCTCGTATTTTTATTAATTTTAGTTTAATATTTTTACTGGAAACCACTCGTCTGATCATATCCATCGAATAACTCAGAGGGTTATGTTCGGCACAAACTCGTGAAAAAATGATGGCCCCGTAGGTAGTTTCGAGCATCACGGAACAACTGTGAAAATAAACTCTCAACAAGACCATAGTACGACAGTAAAACGTTAAAAATTCACGCTACTAAAATTCATATGGCACCAGCACTCCGAAGTAACATGTTGGTGTTACAAAGAACGAGGAGCTCAACTGATTTTTAAACACAATTCCACAGGCAAAACGCAACAAATGATACCACATTACCAACTGAAAGTATCAGCTTATGACTATTGGAGTCGAAGCTCACCGGATCCAAGGAGGAAATTTTGACAAGCGGTGCATCCAAAACTGAGGAAGGTGGCTTGGACGGCACGGGGAACTTGACATGATCCCACAAGGGAAATTGTTTGAAGTCCGTGCCAACAGGAAGTCGAAGCTGTGGAAAAACCAGCAAGGTGTATCCAGAAGTCAGTGATTGTGATCCCTAGGTTTGAGCGTCGGCCAGTTTTCACAAAATTTAAACCATGTTCGGTCACCGCTTGACCCCTGCTACAGGATTCGCCTAATCGGGGAAAGCGAAAAACTGTACCTGAGTGAAGTATGATCCTTGTTCGTTGCTGCGGGCGATTAGCTTACCGCGGTCAACCATTGGTACGTTAGTTTGCCGCAGGCCCCCAACTGATTAATCCTCAGAACAATCTGCTGCGGGACAACAAGGAATAGCACTAGCCACTGGCGTTTATGTAAGGTGAGTCAGCAGTGGGTGTAGTGCTAGCCAAACTGATCAACTGCAGTGTAGAACATTGGTGCCTCCTGGCTTTATAATTAATAATATACTAAAACCAGGCTCCACAAAAGGAAGATGGGAAGAAGACTTATTGATAGCCTACCACAAGCATCAGAGACGGGGACAGTCTGGATGGACTCTTCCCCTATTCTGTACAAGAGTTAAAAATGAAACTGTCAAGTAGTGTCAGCGACAAAAATAGCGAATGAATCCCGACAGTGGCAGAAGTGTCATCGATAGCAATGACCATCATCATCATTATCATCATCATCGACAGCATGACGTAAATCGATGCTAGGCTATCGAACTGCATGCTAGTTACGGTCGTTCATGATGGTCTGCCCCCTCAATTTGCCACTCCGGTGTCTATGCGGTCAGCTGCGCGTAGCTTCGCTACCGAGTGGCAAGTACAAATACCAATGTGTGGCCCCTTCCGATTAGACTTTCCTGTATTTCAGTAAACTGAATTTTGCATTCTAATGAAATCTTATTAAAAACGGCGGGAAATCGGTCCGGCGACAATTGAATCTGGAAACAACTGGCTTACGACAAACTCACAATGGACCATCATTAGGGTGCGCATTGTTGTGTGGTTATCCTGCTTTACTATTGCCGATCAGATTGAGCAGGCTTCGGTCGTATATTGGCCAGTAAATTATTCCATGGAGATTTGGAATAGTTTGAAGATGCAAATTTCTATTTCACTTTGCCAAGGAATTCTATAAGTGCCGGAAGGCCTATACCATACACTGTACAAATATTCCATCCTTGTCGGGGATAGGTTAAACTCAGGAGTTGAGTAAACTTTTACTTTGGCTAAGATTAACTGAATAAGTTATGTCAATCAAATTAAAAACTGATTCACTTTCACGATTTGCACTCAACAAGTTTGCTGCCCGCAAGCACCGCTTGGGGAACAGATGTCCCCGACTAAAAACGTTGAGCAGTGTAGCCTCAGTGAAACAGGTAGCTCTTCTGTCTTATATTTAAGGGGTAAAATCAAACTGTTGTTAATGCATGTTACCCGTGCGAAAACCTGTGCTCGTAAAGTGCGTCAAGCTCAAACTGTTCAATTTCGAGGAATCACGCATCCCTTTCCCGTAATCTCTGGTCTGTTTGCTATTTTCATGCGGCTGCTTTGCGCATTCCAATTCAACATTGGATCTTCCTACTGGAAAAGAATTTGAGTAGTACAATCAATTCAAGCCTATAAACACAAAAGACAAAGTAGAGATAATAAGAATGCTTACTTTGAAACTTCCTGAGAGATTCAGGGTATCACGTGTTTCTGCGGATAAATCATAGACATATGGCAACGAGCGTATGTAATCCGCAACCCGCGTAGACACTGATGGACCACTCTCCATTGCCCGTCTAAGGCGATTTGCTGTATCCCGAGAATTAGCATCCATCTTTGCAGCCCTTGATTGGGCAACACTTGCGGGATCATTAATTAAACGATTCACAAAACTTTCACCGCTCCGTTCGTCTGACACCTGTACAAAAGAGACTAGTGGTAAAAAGTCGGCTTTTTATCCTTCAAAACCAAATTCAACCCAATTCATAAACGAGAAAGGAAAAACACGGAGTTATCGAAGTGCTATAGGGCAAGTGAAAAATGGTCCGTTGTGTAACATGAAAAAATTGATATACAGCTGCCAAAAATCGGTACAGCCAAGTCGAACAGGTTATAATCACAAAGCTATCAACTCCTGACAATTCGAAGAGTAATGGACAAAGATGTTGTTGGATGAGGCTCAGAAAATGAGAGAGAAACCTACACTTCTAATCAGAAGAAGAGGAAAATGGATGTCATGAGGCTACCCCACAAAAACCACTTAATTAAAAGGAACAGGAAACAAAATAGACAGTTGAAGCCACGAACTTACGGAGGTGTTCGCAGGTCCCTTGTGTTTCATGAGTGCTGATAATGAAAGCGAAACGGGGCGATAAAAAAATTGTCAAAGAAGCCGTCGATGAAACTCTTCCCTGCATTGATCGAAATCAAAAGGCTCTGATATTCAAGTTAGAACTTGTAGAAAATTAGGTTAGCTTATCCTGAAATGCCAAGCAGGATTATATAACTGGTTTGTCCCTGTTTGAAAAGATAAGCGATATGCATCACAGAAGTAACGGAACTGGGATCGGCAACTAATGATTAAGAAGTTTAATTTAAATATTTCCTTTCAGAGTATTTGAGTATGGGTATTTTGAGTATTGTACGTCATAATTAGCCGCAACCAGGGGCTTCCATCAGAGGAGCCACCCAGACTCCCCACAACCATAACTCGGTATTCATGGCAAATGACGAGTAAACGTCACGCTCCCACTGCCGTCATGAATTTCAGCATCGCTCAGTTCATTTGATTAGCTTTATCCTGCCTCCCAGAGATAGATACCATAACCGGAATGTAAAAAACCGGAAGCAGACTGAGATGTTGCTCTATCACGGTATCACCATCGACAAGAATTGTCCCAACCCAGGTAGATATCTGCCAAAATTGCCGGGTTGCGCGTTCAAAACTCGTGACGTTACCATCAGCTGAACATAGCTCACTCATTTCTAGCTTGACTGGGGGTTCTTAGAAAAACTAGCCGCAATCTCCCTCTCGATTTCAGTCGATTCAGGCTATAGTTCTAAGACATCGGTGGTCAAACACTTGAAGAAGTCCTATGTCCTCCGCCCTAAGTGGTCAAGTTTTGCAGCCGTACAACAATACAAACCCTCCTTCAGTCTTATGCACGTGTCTTCTGAGACCAAGTGATATGGCTTTTTGACGCCTCAATGGATGCAACTTGGCGAACGTAATCCTGGCTTCTGAGATTCGTTCGTTGACATTGTTGTGACGCTGGTGTCAGTACCACCGGAATTTCCGAGATACACATTGTGTTCCACAACTTACAGTGTCACCTCTTGGATAAAATGTTATGCGTTTCAGTCTTGCGGTGCCTGGCCGTTATATTAACTTAAGAAAGCGCGAGGGCTCAAGCCTAGAGCCTAGAGCAGCCAAGGTGTGGAGGTAGGTTCCGAGATAACATTGTGTTCCACAACTTACAGTGTCACCTCTTGAATAAAATGTTATGCGTTTCAGTCTTGCGGTGCCTGGCCGTTATATTAACTTAAGAAAGCGCGAGGGCTCAAGCCTAGAGCCTAGAGCAGCCAAGGTGTGGAGGTAGGTTTCGAACCACGAATCTACCGGTCGGGAAGTTCGCGCCTTCAGTTTTGGGCTACTTTGAGCCGTCTTATGTAGCCGTTGCAAGCACAGAACACGAAGCGAGAAGCGTATCGAGGAAGGAGACTTATAGTGACATTCTGACAAATGACACTGTGCCTTTCTTTGTTGCACGGTTGTGTTTCTTCCACAAGGTCTACTGATACTAAGACCTTATAATTTCACGCTGAAGACAAAGTGTTCAATAAAGTTGATGTGGATCTGGTGGGGTATGCCAAATCTGCATTAGTAAGCAAGAAGGCATGGTATTCACTTATTTCATTGGCTTAGTAAGACGGTAAGATCAAGAACGTAATTAACCCGCAGAAGATGACTCAATGCCACTTGACAATCAAGATGGTCCCACACTGGTAAGAAAGTTATCATCAAGCTTAAACATATGCTCACCGTTATGTTCCTCAAGCGCAGAAACCCATGTGGAACGTTCATGTAACAGCGAAAACACCAGGTCCACATAATCCCATCCCATCAGCTCACACAGCTGAAAATTCACAAGGCGAAAGATTGACTATCGCTACTGGCAATATGCACAGAAATCAACCACAAACGCATAAAACGTGTCTACAATGTGTTGCAGGGTACTGAACATGGGAAAATTGAAATGTTCTACAGTACACGATTTGGGTTCAAAAAATAGTGCTGCATTTCATAAAACTATTTTTTTCAATAAGAGATTAAGTTCAGGAGTAGATCTCGTCTTTAATAACGTATAACGAGTGCTGAAACTTGCAACAAAACATTCGCAACATCCTTTTTATGCGGTCCAATGAATATGGTTGAAACACACATGATAACGAATGCATAGAAGAACCAGAGAAAAGACACTAGGGAGAGAGTTTCGCCATCGTAGGTTGAGTTCCCGTTTTTACACGACTTCCGGGTGCTACCAATGGTAGCCTCATTTAAATCAACCCTAAGGACAGTACCATTTTTGGGTTTCTGGGCGATGGAATCAGGAACGGAAAGATAGAAATAAGCTGGTGTAAACTGGGTTCGCATCAGAATAGATTGTGCCCATAACCAGCGCCAACGTAATCGACGCTCCTAGACTCGCATTAGAAAGGCTGATGCAGCTGTTGTACGGAACCATGCTTGCAAACGGCGCATTTCAGTTTACGACGGAAACGATCGTTTCAGTTTCACCGAACTGAACTGTTGTACACCGTTTTGCTTTTGAGTAGAAATTTACAGCCACTTCCTCACGGCTTCCGAGTTAGCTGCAATAAGTTTATTCAGGTGAACGCTTCAAATTCGATAGGCCGAAAGGCGACTATTGTTTAAGGGGAAGCGTTGAATCAAACCAGGTACACCCAATATCGCCGGTACTAACTAAAGTAAACTCAACTAACTAAATCTTCGTTGAAACGAAGGTCCTAGTTGCCACCAAGTTAGAATTACTAAAAATTTGGCCAGACAAAAAAATTCCGCCTCAAATTCTTCGCCGTACATTCATTCAACCTCTCCAAGCAGATGGAAGACCCCGCCGTTAGTCATGAGGTTATGCAAGCGAGATATTCGCTCAATGCATGCAGTGAGAGAATACACAGTCTCTTACTAACCATATATTCACTGACGACTAGTGTTTTCAATTTTTTCATCGCATCGGTATCAAACATGCAGAGCGAGAACATGGGTCACTTTGTGTGCCCACAATGATTTAGCCTCCTGAGAATGTCAACGACGACATCATTATCCATTACCAATTCGACATTTGAATGCGTAGTAAACCAAACCACGTAGAAACTAAGGTACATGTGCCTCATGTAGCCTGATGTGACAATGCTTTCATTCATGGAGGGTTAACAAATTAGTAAATATAAACATCATCAGTTCAGCCTAATCCAGGAGGAACAGCAACATGATGCCATAAGACTAGATTGAGGAAAACCTGCCAAAACCTGTGAGAACTCTGCCGCAGGCCAAAATTTGCTACTACGGGATATCAATACTACTATCGCAAATCAGCGAACCTTAAGATTTGTGGCCGACCCAGCCCCAGCTACCCATGTCCGACAACATGGCCCTCTCATTTCGTGTTGCATCTTCTGAAGGTTAATAGCCACAATCTCCACAAGAATCCTTCCCAAGAGAGGCCACGTTGAGACTGCTGTGAACCATCCGACAGTCCACAACCGCCTTCGTTCAATTGAAACATGAAGCGACCTTTGTACAGCAAATTAAACTGAAGATACGACACACAAGTGAAGCGAACAGAAATGTGGACAAAATTATGTACGATTTTGCAATGACGGCTGCCTGGACGGATGGATTCATTGCATAAGATCTATTAACAGAATACCAGAGAACTCGACCAAGTCAAATGTACCATCCGGAGAATTTATTCCGCGCGAAAACTAGTGACCAAGTGGAGAAAACTTTGTTCCAAATATACTCTTAGTAAGTTGTGACACCGGTAGGATAACCATACGCTTTTGAGCTGCACGAAGTCCACACGGACCAGAACTGGTCTGAGATAGCCTGTTTACTATTATATCATAGACAGGTAGATGATGGTTCCCAGAACCAATAAGCAGTCTTGCTACTTTTCACGCGAATGCTAGAAACAGCTATGACGGTCTCACCCTAACTGTGCGGATAGGAAGTTCCTAGGCACTAACGCAGATGGGAAATACAATCTACGAAGATTGAGACTGGTGCAACAGATCCATACATAATAGCTGCCTGAATCATACGTTGCGCGTGAGTTTCACGGTCATCGTCACACACTGGTCCACCTTCCGAGCTTGGCTGCGCCTAATGGATGTAACTTCTGATTGGGTGAAAACCTACAGTAAATAATTTCACGTTGTTTGATTCGTTCCAATTTTCTCTACTAACGATTGTATGGAAATGTAAAAATGTACATTTTGGCATGAAATTCTGTATATGGACTGAATCCAACCAATTAGTCTCTTTGATGTATTCTAATAGGGCCTGAAAGTCTATCGGAAGATGCAAAAAATGCTGTTGTCCGCTCATTACTGAAGTGTGCTGCTGTTAAGGCTGTCCACGATTAGTCATAATAGAGTGGTGAATTCTACTTTCGTTCTAGTGTCCACATTCACATCGGAGCCAACTGACAAAGACCCACATCATCTGCGTATTCAGTTTCTATGAGCACATATCCTGAGTGCACTTCGAGTCCGCAAGAATTGGAAGCTGGCAGGGATGCTTCTGTGGCCACGTCGATGACAAGGTTAAAGAGAATCGAAGGAGGGAAATTCGATGTTACGCTTTATGCACAGTGCTTCAGACAGGCGAAGGATATTACTTGGAACATCACGGCTCGACTTTGACGGCCATACCGCTCAACGATGAGCCGAATCGAAGGCGACTTTGGTCGTTACTAAGGGCCACAATTAAAGGAGTTGGTCAAATTGCTGTTCAAGCCATCTCCCCATCATCAGCATAGGCAGCAACATCCGCGTTGACACGAATGCTTCACTGTCGTATGACAAAGTTTATCCAACCATATTTAGAGCCCGTGGTTAAAAAAAGAGGAAAAAGCGGGTGAGGGGGAGGATTTAGTGTTGACCTATCGCAGGCATTCTGAGGTGTATACACCTTTAAACGCTCGGTCAAGCAATCTGGAAAGAAGCTAACAACACGAAAGCCACTGACATTGATCAGCCGCCATTTTTGCAATGTCTCTAGCCAAACGCTGGAAGGTTCACAGGTACTCTGTCCTGGAAGGCCTATCACAACAAGCCTACCACCCAAGCCCTTTATTAACTCCCTCACGTCCATCGGCTAAGCCATACGTTGTCCACCTACGATTTACGCATTCTGAAGGAGACACGGAGAAAAACATCCATCCTGATAGACAGTGTTTCGGCATGTGTAGCACATGACCGGACCACTGCAGTTTATGGTGCTCGATGGTTTTAGCGACTGGAGTACTTTAGCAACCAAATGCCCGTTTTCTAATTACCTCGTTACGAATTCGTTGACGCCAACCGACACCAGCAACGCTTTTGAGCTATCGGTGGCCAAAACCTTGAAGGCATTTCACATCATTCATCTGCAGAGGCCACGTCTCGCAACTACACAAAAATACAGCGCTTACTGTAACCTGGCAAACGCACCCTTGAGACCCAGTGATATACCGTTTTGGCGCTACAAGTGACGCAAATTAGCGAACGTGATTCGGACCTCCGAGGTTCATTCACCGACTTTATCGCCCAACTCCCCAGACAATGTTTTCACGAGTAAAATACTGAACGATCTTCCTCATTACGTTTTTTGCTGACGAGAGCCTTCTACCTGGAACCAAACCGAAACAAAAATGCACAGGTCCAGTTTGTTTTAGAAGGGTAAGCGTCGAGCGTTTACTTTTTCCTTTGGACATGTGTGGAACTTACTGTGCTCAAATTACACAGAACAGATGTATGTCCGTTCGATGTGAACTATCCATGGCACACAGCTGAGTAAGTTTAGATGCGGATACATACATATGCGTATATTGCGTGTATGTCTACACATACATACGCATGCTCATCATCATTGGGGATCAGTTGCTGTGTTAGAGGACACAAATACTGGATTTTATCAATCGAAACTTGCTGATCTAGTGTGTCTGAGAAGAATGAACAAGTTATGCCTAAGCGTGTTCTCTCAAATGATCAGGTACTACACTTCAGCTAGTTTTGTAACGTATACACATAGCATGTATACATACGCATGTTATTTGTGGAAGACACTCGAGCCATACAATGTATTGTATAGCGAGAACAACAAAAAAGTGAACAAGACCCCTACCGTATATTTGGACAATCTTCTCCCTGTGGTGTGTATTCTAACGTTTTAGTAGTTAGTTAAGAAAGGTCACATTACATAGAAGTTCGTCGAAGACCTGAATAATAGAAATAATGGAACAGACACCGAAAGAAACAGTTCCTTTGCTAGCTTAAATCTAAATCTTAATTCCACCACCCACAAAACAAAGGTTTGCTTGGTGACAGTGTCAGGCGCATGTATTTCAGCAGTTTACAATCTGTCAGCATGTATCGGAATGTGACATTTCATTTTAAGGCTGAGTAATTTTGAGTCAAACCAACGATTCAGGCTTTCGTGTTGAGTTTCTAATGTTAAGGAGTCGCTCATGGGTAGATTCAAAATTCACCTCTATCCTTGTTCTTGGCCAGTTTACGCCATCCCAGCTAACACACCTGACGAATAACCATAACGAACTATGAAAGCAGTTCTGGATTTTCTGTTTCCACTGAAACCAGGGACTCACTGTAAAGAAAAGTTAAAATATGACTTGTCATGATTAATGCTGTGCACATCAAGATACAATGATGAGTTTGTTGTGAAGGTGGGTTAACGTTCACTTACTTCATTTTGAATTTCATCATCTGAACGAGAGGACTTGAGCAGCTCAAGGAGTATATCTAACAGCTGATCAGTCGACATTTCCAAAGCTGTACACGGCATTGTGAGTTCCTCTATCAGAGCGGTCACATCGACAGCCTCGGTGGGTTTTTTGCCAAGCAACGATTGTGAAACAGCAAGCCTGTGAGGTAAATGAAAACGAGAAGATCCTCGCATTGGAACTGTGGAGTACAGATGTCGTTTACTACGCATACTCGCACGTCATCACCAAATAACCGTATGCTGAAGTGTGAACTAAGTGGATATTTTAAAAGTCAAGCGGAAGATGTACAGAAATCCTAAGCTGAAAAGTTAACCGTGCTGGACAACTTATCCACAGCTACCAGTGTCTACTGCACCAGGTAGCATTAGGTACTTCATGCGCCCAGTTGTATTCACGGACAAAGAATAGACTGAGTTAAAATTCTGAACTGCTGTTTGACAGATAGCCATAGCAAAAATGGCGGATATAGTAATCCTGGCAGTTGATATTAAAACCCAATTGAGATGAATAAGCTCGGAAGAAGCACAGTCAGGTAGCAGATTTGGAGTCGATACCCAGTGTACGGATAATGGGAGTGACTGCCTCAGTTGTGTGCAGATCTTCATCTGTTCCTGGCCAGTACGAACTTCCAACACAAACGCTCACATCGAGTTACTTGGGGACCCCCTACCGCAAGACAGTCGTCGACCCAATTAGACAATGTGGCTTTCAATTACCGATTGAGAACGTCAATTAAAGACTGTCGTTCCTTTTGGTGTACGCAGCTTGACTCTGATCATGCTATTGTGCGGGCCCGACTATCACTTCGCTTTCCATCAGCATTATGCGTGCCAAAGGAGGGCACCTCCGTTCAACAACTTCGACAAGTTTCAGCAGCTGAAGAGTATCGAGCTAATCTGGCTAGAAGCGCATAGTCAAGGGGATGACGAAGATTGCTTGGAGGTTGAATGGGGGCGAGTTAAAGTAGTTGTGTTTTCAGCTTTCAGAACTGTTTGTCAGAGTCATCTGATCCCAGTGAATGAACACTGGATATCTTCGACATCTTCCAGAAAAACCATACTGGCAACTAGCGACTACTATGGCAGACGCAGATGCCTTAAACACTGAATAATCATGAGCTTGAAGAATGACAGAGAACACTGGTGGGTTTCGAAGGCCCAGGAGATGGAGAAGGCTTTCGCTGCAGGCAACAGCCCGAACTGTTTCAACTGATTCAATCAAACGGTCAAAAGAAGACAGGTTTCAGTAAGACAATATGCGAAGAGTGGTGATGAGCTGAGCACTTCCAAGAACAGTTCACCTGGTCTCCTTTCACACTATCGCTGGAAGAACCAAGCAGTCCCAAATGGAACATTGACACCAACCCGCCATCCGCAACCGAAATTCAGCGTGAGATTTCAATCCTGAAGCGCGACAAAGCACCTGGTCAGGATGATCTACACCCTGCGTTCTTCAAAGAAGGTGCTGAGGTCCTGGTGAACAGTCTGACACCCCTACTGCAGATTTGGAACGAAAAAAGAATATTGGCCGAACGGAGCTGATCCACCGTCATCCCAGTTTGCAAAAAGGGAGCAAGAACGTCATGTGAAAACCATGGTATCAGCCTGGTATATGTTGCATCTAAGATGCTCTTTGACATTATTTTGCGCAGGTTGATGAATTATGGGGAGAGACAGATTCATGAGAATCAAGCTGTGTTTCACCTTGGTCGAGGATGCATCGACCATATCTTTACCTTGAGACAAATCCTTGAACAGCGCCGCTCCTTCAGATGTCCCACGTCGGTCGTTTTCCTGGATTTGAAAGCTTCTTTCGATTCTGTCGGTCGTCAGCAATTTTGGCAGTGTCTGGCGATCAAAATGTCTCTTTCAAATTTCGCTTCCTTACGAGGGCACTGTATGCCAACTCCTGTGGGCGCGTACGAGTATACGGCAGGTTTCTACCTGAGTTCACCACGTCCAGTGGTGTAAGACGAGGCTGTCCTCTCTCATCTTTCCTCCTTAACTTCGTTGTTGATGTGCTGCTTGAAGTTTCTCTGCTTGCCTTTGACACCTCTGGAGTCGAAATGCTCCCGGGACGTTCTCTTACAGACATCGAGGATACAGACGATATTGCTCTCCTTGGTTCATATCCTTCAAAAATGCAAGCTATTTTAAATAACCTAAATAACTCTGCCGCACAGTTTGGTATGCGCTTCACACCTGCATAGTCTAATGTGATGCTACAAGACTGGATGGAATCAAACCCACACCTCATGCTAGCAGGCGAGTCAGTCGACATGGTAGATAAATTTGTTTACCTGGGCAGCTGTATAAGTTCCGATGGACTGGCTGGAGATGAGAACCGGAAAGGCCAGGGCTGCTTTTGCCAACCTCCGACACCCATGGTGCCGACGTAACGTGAGTTTGCCTGTCCATGATAGAGTTTACACAGCAGCAGTGCGATCAACACTGCTTTGTGAATCAGAGACGTGGCCTCTAAGTGCAGAGGGCATACGGAAGATGTCAGTGTTTGATCATCGGTGTCTCCGAAGCGTTGGTCAGGTCTGGTGGGAACGTCGGATTAGTAATGTTGAGGTATGCCAGATGGTCTTAGGAAGAAGGAACTTTCCGGCGACAGATGAATTACTCAAGCTTCATCGGTTACGCTGGTTAGGACATGCAGTTCACATCCCAGAAGACCGTCTGCCTCGCAGAGCTCTTTTCGCCCAGCCCTGAGTGGAGTGGAAGCGACCGAGAGTTGGACAGTGTATGGCCTGGCAATGAAGTATGAAGACGCTAAACGGTAAACTTAGTCAGGTCGACAACTGCCACCTTCCTGGATAGGGGCTCCGGGACTCAACTCATCAATGGTTAATGACACATGCAGGAATGGCCCAATCGGGCAGTCAGAGGCGCTCGTGCATCAAAGCCTTCAATGCGTAGCTACCCAATTGCCGGACTAATCGAACAAGCCATCGCCTCCAATATTTGACTGCATGCCTCACTCTCCCACTTTCTGGTGATCGAAACCGTAGCAGCTAGAACCAATGTACCTAAGTTACACGGTTTAGAGCTAATAAATTGTTTGATTGAAGTGAAATGACTACAGTCAATCTTTGTGATAAAAAAACATTGCAGAGCACACCTAAAATCACCAGTAAAATCAAAAGTCACAACCAAGGTCGGGCTAGAACATAAAATGAAAGAAAAAAGGACACTTATGTCGACCTTAGAAAGTCGAAGCAAAATGGGCCACTAATCCAAGTTGCTTAGGTGGATTATGCTTGTAACGCTGAATCGCTGCTGATTAGACAAAGGGTGGTAGGCGATAGTTGTTTTGAAGGTTTGAAACTGTGAACACTTTTATGGATTATATGGCATCCACTGCAGTCCGAAGAGCAGGCGGCAGAGCTTGAATGAAGTTTCGAACCTGAAAATCCCCCAAACCACCATTAGGCAAGCATACCCTAGTTCTTATCGCAAATGCGGAGATAACTAGAGAATCCGGTTTCTACGAGCGTTTGCTGTATTTTGTGCAGGACGAGTGGACAGGCAACCAATCCGAAAATAAACCGACGAAATCACCAATATTAGTTACAGCTGTATCGGAAACAATGCCGCATACACAAGCGAAAGGTGACATGCAGCGTTCTCAGAGGGGGCAGCGGCTACCAGATGACCAGTCATTTGTAAATGAGGAAAATACGATGAACTAATAGCACCAGAAAGTGTATGACAGGGACAAAGATTCTAAACAACTCTAGGGAGGTTCGTAAAAGGTCAGCAGTATTAAATTGACTTCAAACACTAACCTCAGAACCTCGGCGGCAGCTGACTCAGTTTCTATTCCTGTTTTATCCGGTCTGTTTTGTGTATTGTGTTTTGCGCATGAGAACAATGTGTGAAATAATATGGAAGATGCCCGTGCTCGTTCATTTCGAGAAATTCGAGCTGCGTCCCAGGCAAGCTCAAAGTCCACCACAGGAGATGTCACAAATTGATTGGTTGGTGGGGTTTCGAGGGTAAATAGAGAAATCCAGGAGTCTGCCTCGACAGCAACCCGACATCTACGCATTAGTGAAGTTAGTTCATCTCTGACTGAATCCCATACACGGTTGGTCAAAAAGATGCCCAAAGAAATACACAATGAAGCCCACGCCTTTTGGCTGTCTGTCGCACCAGAACCGCCCAACTTTTCAAGGAGTGACGATTGGTTATTTCGAATCATAGAATGACGTGAGAAATCTGCTGGTAATACACCACGGTCGTGCAATTCGAGCAAGCTTGGACCGAGATATGCGAAAAATAAAACGGAAGCAAATCTGGCAGTTTCGCCAGGATCAACGGTATCCTGACCAACTAAGGACAAACAGCAGTCCACGTATTTTCTAAAAGCATCGCTAACGGTTTTTCGAACATCCAGACGTAAATCTTTGGGTAATATATTCAGGATGTGATTGCAAAAGTTCGTGGCCTTTGGAAGTACTCCGCTGGATAGTTCGACCAATTTTTCTTCCAAACTACAACACACAGAAGCAGAGGTTTCGGCACCAGCCAAAGAGCTGAAACGTCGGAGAGTCAACGACAGTCGCGGGTATTCAATAACGGACTGAGAAATGCCTGCGTGTGCAGAGTCCACGGATGAGCTGACGGTCATACCGGTGTCTGTAAACAGAGATACAGAAATGGGCGATGATGAGCGGCCAGGAACTGAAAGGCAAGCGAGTCAGCAAATAAGCTAGCAAGGGAATTTTTCAGTCAGAATCATCGGTAGATACTGTGCTACACGCAGAACAAAGGATGATAAAAGCTATCCCCACAATCAGTGTTGCAGCAACAAGAGCTTACAGAGAATGGATTAATGATCCCAAGGTGAAGGGCATCCTTCCCATACTTTTTTCAGTCATTCTCACACTTAGCTTCAGCAAACTAATAGTACGCTTCAGGTTGGCGGCCTCTATTCGGACGTCAAATTGGGTCGTAAGACCTTAATATGGGACCTGGACATCGGAACAAACCAACACCGGAGGTTGAGAAAGGAAGTGAGGTGAGGGAACCACAATTGTGCTCTGCCTAATGGTAGAAAAACTGCGAACTGTGGGGGTGGGTTGGGCAAGTGATCGAGTTGAGGCGAACACCCTCTAGCGTATGACCAAATTGATGAACCACCGAGCTCATTAGTACAGACGCAAAATCAGACAATTTGGTTCGCTAACTTCTCCGTGGTTGGCCAATGACTTTACTAATTGCGGATCTCAGCATTCACGAAGTGCACTATGTTTGGTCGATCTCAAGTGTACAAAGTGGAGGCCAACAAATTAATCGACGAAAGTGAAAGAGGGACTCTATCATTCTGAAACCGTTCTTTGGTACAGAAGTACTGGAAAGACACGAAGTAGTGCATTCAGCTGATGCGAGAGGAAATTCTCAGGAATCGTTCGACCAAGGCGAACTGATAGCAGCATTGTTCGGTGAGCTCGAGATGGGTCAGTGGTTGAAGCGCGAATTTACTGACCGTGGTTCGAGCTCAACCTCTGCATCTCGACTGCTCCTGTTAGGCTGGGGCAATCTAGCAGTGTTTCAGCCTCCGTGCTTCCTTCAGATAGCACGTAGACACCGGGATGGTGTTACAGATGAACAAGTTGGTGTAAAAAAACTGTTATTGGGTAAAAACGAAGGACCTGATCTTTTTGGGTGGAACTAAATTTGGAAACGCACACTGAATGATTTGGAGGTAAGCGAACTGGTCAGCTGGCTTGAAAAGAACCGTAACTTTGTCGACATTTCACCTGAGGCATCACGATGAGAAATGGGTACTGCGAATTTATCAAATTATTTCGTTGGTTGTCTACCTGCTCTTTTTTCAAATTATGTATTCTCTTGGTAATGATAAGCCCATATGAATTTACTTCTTGAGAGTTTTTTATCTATAAGAGGGTGGGTGAAACCAATAAAAATCATTTCCGCGACTGAACGATGGGTCAACCCGTTAAAGGTATACGATCGCGCGCCGTTAAGTCAAGTAGCAAAGAGAAGCTGTCCATCACTGGTGCGTTATCCATCGGTAGCCCGGTGAAGTTAACCGCAAACGAGAATCATGTAAGAGTGAACGTCTATATCAATAGATGCAGGAGCTCCTCTTTCACTTGCGTTCAGACTGTTGGTCATTGTACGTGATAATGCTGCCTGCCATTCGCGGTTGGAGGATGTTACCTCGACCTGTCATGCTGGTGCTCCTGGTTCTCTATTCATCAGCTCTTAAATTCACCAAAAATTAATGCGCACTTATGTTTGAGGGTTTTAATCTGTATATTGGGTGTGTGGCATCAAAAGTGTGTGCGCCAAAGGTTGCATGCGACAGAACTACGGGGATACTTTGTGGCGATCCGACAGGATAACCGAAATGGCAGAAACCGCAGTTGCAGTTCTTGGGTCAGATGGCGAATGCTTCCAGGAGCATCACTACCCAATCCTGCGCAAGTGAACACGCACGCGAGAGCCCTAAAACGCGAGATAAAATCCCGCTCGACGCTCTTTAACTAGGAAAAGGGACTCAAAGTGTTGGAAAGGCATTTCTATCATAAGGAGAAATGACGGGAAACCATTGTTTTGTAAATTACTATCACTGCGATTCCACTGGTGTGCAGTGAGACAGAGCTAATCAGGATAACACTTCGCCGAAACCCACTACACCATACGGGTGGATTCGAATGAGTAGTTAGCACCTCTAAATGCACCGGAAAGTTTGGCCGGATATTTCAACTGAACACCTTTCAATTCAGCAGAACTTAAAGTGGGTGGAGTACCAGTTATCGAGTACCGTATCAGCTACCTGAAACAAAAGCAGCTGTTCGATGAATACCGAAGCGTTTGCACTGAAGATAAACTACTTAGTGACGTTTCAAGGGGCTTACTCCAGGTCCACTTTGTCGACTGTGGAGATCTTATACAGCTTACAACCAGCGTCCGCACCATTGCACGTCAGCGTTTAACCAGCACACTTCAATAAGAATACACGGCTCAACTCACCATGAGATTTCTAGACCTTATGATATTGGCCGCTGTCCGTTTAGTCAGAATAACATAGAGAATAGATACGGTAGCGCCACTGCGTTGCGTGCCATGTCATGGAGGGTTTCTAGCAAAAGCAAGCAGAATCATGTGGGCCCGGCCGGGAAAGCGCGAAGATCACATCACAATCATTTTGGATGTAGGCGCTTTTTCACGTTGTAATGCCAAGCTCTCTAACCAAACAACTTTTCTCCAACAATGATTTGGAACGGAAAACAACGGTCGCTTGAGTAGACTGCGGTTGGCATACGTGCTACATGTCACAGCCGCCTTAATCTGATAGGTTTAATCTGCCGTTCTAAATATTCTGATTCGTTACCAAGTACTCGTTTGCGCAACTTTTCCTTGCATACTCACAGCAGTCAGCGAACTCTTGCTATGATACGGAGATATGGTAAGGTGACCAAAATTTTCAGAACGCCTAAGATCCTAAGACCGGAGGACCCAAGCCTCACAGCCAAAACGTAAGGCGTCGCTTACATGTACCTCGTATAAATGGCTCCCTAGTTTCTGCGAAATCCGTTTCCGACGCCATGACACAGGTTGGCAAACGCTGTCACTATCTTCGTTATCCACGCATTAACTTCACATGTCACGAAGAGACTGGACCTTACCGTGGTGTGGCGGTTTGTGTACCTCAGAGACCCATTGGGCTATACTGGGGGTGTCCGCGCGACACTCACAGAGTCTCTCATACCAGGTTGGTCAATGGTTAGAGGTCTGACAAACACAGTCTCCTGGCCCTCCAGGTTGGGGGTTGGAACATGTATGGCGACTTGTTCCGTAGAAAAGGTAATGCATTTGCATTTCCCCGCCAAACACCGCTGCCTTGTGGTTAGGCTTTTGAGCCAAAGGCTTTGATTGAGGACCCTAATCGTCCTCCTGACAGTATCCCAGTCCTCGTACAACCATGACCTACACAACTAACAATACTCTCATGCCACATCGGCCGTCGCGTGGTGCCATCAGCCGGGTCGCCTTACTTGCTGCATACAGCAGGGCGGGTAAGCGAAAACATGCTACTGCTGACGCCTCCCTTCTTTCTCCTTCACATTT
>NW_008752002.1:220701-231793 GCF_000715545.1 Opisthorchis viverrini | reverse complement strand
GTGACCCCGTCTGTGCTTGACTGGAGACGTTGCAAGAAATGGCGGCTAATCGATGTCAGTGGCGTTCGTGCTGTCAGTTTCTTTTCAGATTGTCTGATTGAGCGGTTGGCGGTGTAGGCACCTCAGTATGCTTGACATAGGCCAGCATTAGGTCCCCTCCCTCCCCCACTCTTTTCCTCTTCTCTTCACTGTAGGGCTTTTAATACAATTATATATATATATAACTAGACGAACCTTATGGTTATACGGCAGTGAAGCATCAGTGCCAACACTGATGTTGCTGTCTTTGATGATGATGATTCACATGTTATAGTGCTCACGTCTTGTGCAGCTATCGAGACATGTAAACCGATCAATAAAGTCCTAGAAAGGCACAAGAGGACGGGACCTTGCGTTTTGAATTCGCAAAACGCACGCTGAGATATCGGGTTACCTCCGATATTCTGTTCACTATACTTTATGCAAACCGAGGATTGATGTTATCCGCATGATTCAAGACCAGTAATCACTCTTCAGACTTCATCTCGACACCGAGACTCGTGTTGCCTTAGTGGGGGCGAGATGGCCCAAGTGGTTAGAGCGCAATTTACTGACCGGAAGGTCCGTGGTTCAAATCCGACCTCCGCCACTCGACTTCCCCTGTCTAGGCATGGGCGACCTGGCAGTATCCCAGCCCTCGTGCTTCCTTCGGGTGGCATGGCAGCTAGGCACCGGAAGGGTGCTACAGCTGAACGCTTTCTTTATTTTTCTTGCCTTAGTGTGCACTACGCCATAACGTCGGTGAGCAAAAATGAAGATAGGAACGAGGTTTTTAGATAATCCACTGTACATCCCAACCCGACCGGAATAATGGAACTTAAAGGCACTAATGTTACTGAGCTTCCTGAGCATCCCCTGACAGAATATACAAAACGGCAGTTCTATCCACAAAGCCAAAAGCACCTTTAAAAATCGTTCAGCTGCAGCACCATTGCGATGCCTAACTGCAACGCCTTAGAAAGAGGCACGATGGCTGGGATATTGCTAGGTTGCCCAAACCTATACAGGGGAGGTTAAGAGGCAGAGGTCGGGTTCCAACCACGGACATTCCGGTCAGTAAATTAGCTCTCAAACCGTTGAGCCATCTCGCCTTTGAAGTTGAAGAAAACCAGCTTGTTGGTCAACAGTAAATGGGAAGCTAATAAAGCACTATAAGTAGTATCGAAACATAGTTAATGCACCCCTTACCAGGTCGGAATCCCGCTTGCTGCGCTCGGACATCCTCATGTACCGAAAATAGGCATAATAATATGAAGCCATCAGTCATTAATGCACCCTTACCAGGTCGGAATCCCGCTTGCTGCGCTCGGACATCCTCATGTACCGAAAATAGGCATAATAATATGAAGCCATCAGTCATGTTACGACAGGACTGAAGCTTACATCCCAACGGTTGGAAACGTTGGTTCAGGTACCTCTTTTGATAACGGGTATAGTCACCTTCCGCACGAATAGACTGCAACTTATCGTGGTGTGGCGGTTTGTGCGTCTCCGTGACCCATTCAGCTATACAGGGTAGTGTCCAAGCGACACTCAGTCTCCCATACAGATCAACGGTTAAAGGTCTAACCGACATAGCTTCCTGGCACTCCAGGTTAGGGTTAGAACATATGAGTCAACTTGTTTCATAAAAATGGTAATGCACCTACATTCTCAGCCAAACACCGCCGCCTTCCGATCAGGATTTGAACCAAAGGCTTCAAGGTTATCCTCCTGGCCTGACTCAAACGCCTGAAACACAATGCAGCTGTCGTGTGGGTTTTCTTGATGGGCCGTGCTCATTTATCTGACCCGTTTAAATGAAGAGAGTCGGGCTGGTCCGAGGAAGCAGGGAGTAAGGAATACGTATTTGACTCTCAATGCGGCTGCGCACAGCAAATGCATTCTGGGTGACACCAGATTCCCTGGTCTAAACATCATTTCGACATCAGAAACGATAAACAAGGTGCGATGAATCTTACTTCCTCTAGATTCTCTCACAGATGCTGCCAAAGGAACCGCACAGAGACGACTGTCAACGGGTATCCAATCAAGCAGAGACGCTTCCGCTCGTTCGCTCAATACAATACCCACCCCAGCATATCCAGCTGCAGCGGCCTCTGAATCACCAGAGGTGCGCAGTCGGAACCTGGAAGGGAGCGAGGGGGCAGTCAGTTCGATTACAGTACTTGCGTCCTGCGTCCTTGTTTCTGACAGACAACATACATCAATACAGAGGGAGTCCAGCGCACGCGCAAGAGCCACCTGTTGACCTGCTTGCTTCAGTATGCGAACACTGAAGGTGGCTAAGTAGACAGGCTTTCGGGGTTTGAAAACGGACTTCGAAGTGTTTAGGGTTTTAACTGAACTCGGACGTGCAGAAGCTGCAGCTGAGTGTGATGCAGGGCGAGCAAAACGGTCAGTCCTAGAGCTGGGACCTGCGGATAAAGTATTCAAATTTGGGCGGGGGAGGGTGGAAGACGGAAAACGTGAAAGTGTAAGAAGGGAGGCGTCAGCAGTAGCATGTTTTCGCTTACCCGCCCTGCTGTATGCAGCAAGTAAGGCGACCCGGCTGATGGCACCACGCGACGGCCGATGTGGCATGAGAATATTGTTAGTTGTGTAGGTCATGGTTGTACGAGGGCTGGGATACTGCCAGGGCGCCCACACCTAGACAGGAGGACGATTAGGGTCCTCAACCAAAGCCTTTGGCTCAAAAGCCTAACCGCAAGGCAGCGGTGTTTGGCGGGAAATGCAAATGCATTACCATTTCTACGGAACAAGTCGCCACATGTTCCAACCCCCAACCTGGAGGGCCAGGAGACTGTGTTCGTCAGACCTCTAACCATTGACCAACCTGGTATGAGAGACTCTGTGAGTGTCGCGCGGACCCCCCCCAGTATAGCTCAGTGGGTCGCGGAGGTACACAACCGCCACACCACGGTAAGGTCCAGTCTCTTTGTGACGGAAACCAATCTCACCATTAAACAGCTAAAGTGGAGTTTAATGGAGAAGTTCACGGCTTAATTTGATGAACTGCCAAAGTGCGCACATTCAGACAAGCGGATGAAAGTTACTAGCCATCAAGCTTGGCCGCGTGGCATCTCGGATCGGTATGACACTGTGTGAGAACAAGCTATCGCACCTGTTCCAGCCATAATTGATGGGTCAGGAGGCCGGTCTAGTAAGAGAGCCCGGATCGAGTATTCATACATAAGACGTTGCATCGACATCCTCTAGTATGATGCTATGGAAAATTAATGTGCGAAAACCGCCCAGTCGCTTGCATACCGATCAGTGTCGATAGCACCATCATTTGAATGCTGAGACTCAGTTGGCGGTTTCCTGCGACCATCAAAAAGTGTTCTACAGTTCCGTCGCTAAGATATAAAAAAGCACAGTAGCTTGATGCAGTATATAATGGATACACAGGGAAATCGCTACAACAGTAGTCAAAGAGATAATGCGCGATTCACCACGTGAAACCAGGATGAAACGCGAGCGGCGAACCAAATAACTCTGCGCCAATTGGCCAACGTTCTGACAAATCGGAGCACAGTGTAATATGCACGCTGTGGAAGCTGTGGGACAGTGATTCTCCGAAGGCAGGTGTTCACGACAGTTTCTGTGGCTGGAAAACAGAAACAAAGCCCGTGAGCCAGAGCCCAGTAAGCAAGGTTGTACGTCACCAATACTTACATATGAATCAATCAAAATGACAGGCACCGTATATACACACAGGTTCTTCACGTCACCTCCATCAAGCCAACGAGGGAGTACAGTATTCGCACAATGGAACCAAATTTTCGAAATCTGCGACGCGTTCATGATGGACTGAAGCCATCGGGTAATTCGACTTAGAGTACCAGTCCAAACTTTTGAGCTCCATTTCGGGGTCGCAGCGATGCTGGGAAAATACTCCATTGGACATTTCTGCAGAAGGCATGAACAATAAAATTTCGTCAGCTGCAAAATATGAATGAAGATTATGATGCGTTTTTGTTTGGGCACATATGCGATAAAACGCAACATTTTGGCCTAAAACGTTTTAATCCACACGTAAATTTTTGTAGCTGGGATCATCGTGCAAATGAAGTCCCCCGACAAGGATATATCCGGTTGTATTCTCCGGCTCTATTCTGGGCGCCATCTTCATCAGCACACCGTTTGTCCGATCTCAGCTCCAGCATGTCTTGTTGTAGCTACCATCGCAGCTATCTGACAATCTGAACACACTGAACTTCTTTGCTTTCCTCATCGTGTTAAGTTCCGAGAATACCACAAGCTCAAATCGCCCTAAAGAGTTTCAATATGACATCCGTTACGATGTTGCCCATAAATCGATGTACGTCAAGCTAATGATGGCACGGCATTGCCACTGTCACACTCGCAACTATCCCCTTTTTATTCTTTACCGTACCGCCTCAGACACGTTCAAGATACTGCAAATTCAACAAGCTCCTCACCAGGTCCTTGTCGTCTCCAGCACGTTTCATTCAAAATCCGCTGAACCTTTAGGTTGAATTTTACCATTTCGTTGGACTTTCAGTCTCTTCCCTCCTTAAAGCGAATAGTTTTCTGTACGGTTCGCGTTCCCGCTTGTGTGTTGTCACCATCTTGCTCTTCAGAGAAACTTTTAAACACAAATCTACTGTGTCAACAACCCCAGGATGAGAGGTCAATTTGTCCAGCTCAAAGCTCTTCCAATGCCCAGCTGCCGTGCTACCGGAAGAGGGCGGGGGGCTGAAAAATTGCCAGGTTCCCCAAGTCTAGACAGGGAAAATTGAAAAGCGGATGTCAGGCCCAAAACAAGAGCCTTTCGTTCAGTAAATCTGCGCTCTATCCAATGAGCCATCTCGCCCCAGCGACCCCATTGAATCTCCACAATTTCACTGTACACCATGATTCTGAGATTCCTGCTGGTATTTATCCGCACTATTAATCCCTCCACTTCATCATCCTCGGTTGCGTTTTTCGTAACCCTGGCCATAAGCCCAACAGTCCAAGGCCACGAGGCTTCAGCGGTTGTTTTGCGGTTTAGCTAAGATTGAATGGCTGGATTACGTCAACTCTGCTCTTCTAGTTGATTCACTGTTCTGGTTCATCATGTTCCGCGATTCGCAGTTCTCTTGTGATGTCTCGGGCACAATCCCTCCTGTTTTTCCCTCCCTCGTTTTGTCTTGTCCACCACATTCAAATTCCAATGATCACATCGGGTAGTGCCGACTTTGTATGACACTGTCCCTTTCAGGCGCAATCCGTTGTACCATGTCATCCGTGCCTTTGTTCTGAATATAATATGACCACGCCTGATAGCAAGCAACACACCATTTGGCTAGGATGACAGCCATGCATCCCGAGTGCTACAACTTGACAGTTCCACTTTTCTTTTCATTTTTGTAAAACAGCTCAAGCTGTAATAATGCTCAGCAACCTTGATTGGCAATCCAGCTAAAGTTCTGAAATCCAGAGAGCTTTCCAATAGAGCTAAAATGGGACAAGCACCGACAGTTTATTTGAAGACGACCACGGGGATCATACCACGTTCCGTTGATCAACTATGAGCTATGTATAAAATGTAAGTTGTCTGCTACGGTTTCAAAACTTGGAGGGCCAGGGAAGTTATGGCCAGATAATGAGTCATTCCAGTTAACCGGTGGAACGTGAAATCGGGCAACTCAGCAATGAGAGCGATAGCTTTGATAAGGGAACACCATGAACCATGTAACCCAGTTATATATGTCAGTGTAGTTGACCACTGATGAGTAGATTCCAGGAATTCAGGCCCAGGATAAAGGTTGACGTGAACCTAACTGAGTTTAATTACCACCATCTAGGTACTCAGGTCACAAATTTTTTGTTCCTGCCCATGACGTGTAACAACCTCATTTGTCGCAGGAGACGTCCCTCCTTCTGAAGCCAGCCGACGTAACTCACCCTTGCTAACGTGATGCCGGGCTCGGCCAATATTTCGGGTGGATAACCAGTCAAACACTGAAGGTTTCCGTGTATCTAATGCACAAAGAGGTACGGTTTCTGACCCATAACACAGCAAGAACCACAATGTCGGTGTGGGTACTCCCCCTTTGGTAAACAAACTGACTTCCCGTTGTCGCCGTATAGTTAACGGGTTGGTAAAAGCTAAGCCTCAATCATCGGGGTTTCAGATGTAACGTAAGTTACAAGTAGCACATTAGTTAAACAGATGAAATTCAGTGGTGCAACAAGAAAGCTCCGTCTTACACTACTTGATGAAACGAACACAGCAGAAGTTCTACAGTGCAGCTGTCCATGAAAACAGGAGCTGGCGTGTGGTGCGGTTATTAGGGATGTATATTCAACAGGGCAAATTTTAATCAACACACACTGTCATTATTCCTGATAATTGGCTAAAATAAGCTTTCAGATAGAGAGGAACGACTATTTATGAACGTTTTAAAAAACGGTGTCATTTAAGCACCTGCCTTGGAACGAACATATGATCAATTCACATTCGACCAGGAGGAAATCAAGTTTGACCACCACGAACCTTTCTCCTGGCAATTTATAACCCTTCACAAGATAACATCAGGGTTGAATGTCTATGTTACCAGCACCAGGATGAGGCCGAGAAGAATTTGATTCTTTCTCAACATAACCACGGATCATGACAGCCCTGCGGAAAGATTATTGAAATAATTTGAGGGCTATTTGCGAACATCATGTAGAAGCACGACTCCATCCGCGGAATTGATCCAAAGTTTGTCGTGAACCACATACAGCACAAGCCTAGCACGCAATCAGAGAAAAGTGTTAGATAAGCACTCCGGCTAAGAAGTGACACAAAGCTCGCCATCGGGATCATTTGTGTGCCATCTTCTCTGGCACCAGAAGAATCACGTGGGCCTAATCGCGGAAGGCGCGAGAATTTCAGGGCGTTCTAGCCGATACTAGCCGCTCTCACTTCCCATCGCCAACTGTCCGACAAAACAGTAATTGGAATGGAAAACGAGGCTTTTTCTGGTAGGCGGTGGTCGGACATACGTGTTAAATACCTCAAAAACCTTGACGTCGTAAGCCTTATCCGCTGCTCCAGCGATCCTACGCATCGTCTAAATTCTCACTTAAGGAGTTTTAGTCAGTTGTTGCTTGCTATATGACGTGGACGGTGTTTGTCAAATATGTGAAGACATATGAGGTTTTCAGATCGGAGGGGTCGGTTTGTAAACACAACCCTTGAAACTCAGTGATATTCGTTCTAAGCGCCTAAGGCGACGCAGGTTAGCGAAACTTGTTCGCGCCTTGGTGACGTACCCACAGATACCTAGGTGATTCATATAGCTGATAAAAGAACTTATAAACACGCGCAAGCACCGCATTCTGAAGTACCAGGGGAAAACATTAAAATGGGGATGCCCTGACCAAGATAAAAGAACTTATAAACATGCGCAAGCACCTCATTCTGAAGTACCGGGGGAAAACATTAAAATGGGGATGCCCTGAAGTAACAGCTTGTAACTTGAAGGTGCGAAGTGTACACCTAAAAAGGTTTCTTTTTCCAATACTCTATGTGAGACTTTGAGCAGGGTTTAGTTCACAGTTCAAGGTATCTTCGGTTGCCAACCGACGCAAATTCGGAAGATCTACGATTTTCAGTGCGCTCAGATGACCTGTCTGGTTTTGCTCTAGAGAGCGAAACTGTTAGTGTTTCAGCTTAACATTCCTCGTAATTTGTCACTAACTCACAAGCAAATACTTAAGTGAACAAAGCAGTTCACGGCGAAAACAATATTTACTACCTGCGTTCGGGTCTTAGGCAGTAGAAAATCAATGAATGTTCCTCGCGAGTAATCATTCAAGCGGGTTATTTCGCGCGGCAAGAAGCTTCACCCATCTTTGAGATTGAAACTTATCTCAACTTTTCTCCCTTGTAAGCTAGTAAGCGCTTGGCAGATCTAACCCGGAACTCTTGCCAGATACCGTCATCAACATCCGCAACCTTCCCAAAAATGCAATGGGTAAGGCAAACTGCCTCAACGGTTCACACTGGATTGGGTAACAGTTTCAGGGACACCGGCCAAGTTCAGTAAGTTTTTGCACAATTCACACATCACGCGCTAGTCCACGTCGTGAAATGACATTGGGTTTTTATAATGGTGGTGAGCAGGTAATACTGTTTCGACTACGGGCACTAAAATAGGTTACAGGATCCGTGCCACCCGGCAGATCCAGGAAGGGATATTTTACCATTCACACACAGCACACCAGACAATATTGCAAGGTGGGGAAAAGCTTTTGTCCATAGTTTGGAATTCGTGTGGGCCTTTTTTAAACCGTGGATACTGAGCCAGACCATGGTTTGTGTTTGCTACAAAATCTCAAAGGTTTGCAGAAACACCTAGGCAATGGTGGCTTTATAAGAAAATACCGTCTTTCCTCAGGTTCCGTAATGATGACTGTGCGCAGTATTCCAGGTTACTTTTACAATAACACCACTATCATTGAAAGCAAAATCAGAAGAGAACAATAGTGCTGCGCTCTCGCCCAAGGGTGTCAATTTGTTTAGACAGAGCCTTACAATCGAAATTAAAAAGAAATAAGGCATGAAGAGCAACTAGGTCTAACAGACCACAAACAAACATGGTTCCTGCTTACCATAAACACCACCCGGCATGCAGTTAGTCCATTTACTATACCTAGATCATGTAGTTGGATTTTGGGAACGTAGCGCATATCCATATAAAATGAATTAGCAAATGAAATTGATAAACCTTTTTGGTGCACCACCGACGTGCCTATAGCCCGGATCTGCGGAAGCTTTGGTAACGGGTGGGCTGGCTTTCAGTCTGTAGCGGAGACGGAGACAAATATAAAGCATCAGAAGCGCTGTGTTTTTGGTTGTTCGCTCTGCTGTGTGTAGATGGTTGGGCGGTCCGGTCGATGACACTAAGCGACGGACGAAATGTGGAAATGCGTTGGATTGTGCATTTCACTGCCATAAGTAGGCGAACACCTCCAAGGTGCTAAGTCCTAGGCAAAAGGACACTGGGGGTCCCCGGCCATAAAGGTGGTTAAAGTCTTAACAACAGCTGCAGTGGTTGCGTTAAGGCCGGTGAGATAGCCAGGTATATTTGGGAACAACATGTCACGTATATTCTAACTCCAGATGTTTAGTTCCGGAGGACCATGTTGTTCGCGCCTTTATCAAGTCATGCTTGCCTGGCTCCACGACAATGATCAGTCTGTTTGCGACGGATCATTGCATTTAAACACCTTAATATCAGTATACATGACCTGGAGTAATGATAATAATAAGGTTTATTCCCAACTTGTGGGTGGCATACCTTATGGCATGATCATAGTTTTACAGTCAGAATGGAGCATCACTGGGGGGCTTATGGGGGTGCGGATTGCACAAAAAGAGAACAATGTCATAAGCATTGGGGAATACTCGATGATATAGTAATAATAGGTTATTTCCCAACTTGTTGGGAAAAATGGGCATGAGGTCCGACTAGATCAAAGACAGTCATGTGGCATGAACCAAAACTGAAAACCATTGCTGGCCATGAGTGACCTTGGGTGATTAGGTAAATGGCCGGAGTCACAACGAGCAAAAGTGGAGATGGGAATGGGATAGTTCATATTGAGAGCACATGGCAAGTTTTGTCTCAAAAATGTGGTTTAATCTGAAAGTAAGCAGACTCACTGGTTGTACTGGGTTACTTTTACAATAACACCACTATCATTGAAAGCAAAATCAGAAGAGAACAATAGTGCTGCGCTCTCGCCCAAGGGTGTCAATTTGTTTAGACAGAGCCTTACAATCGAAATTAAAAAGAAATAAGGCATGAAGAGCAACTAGGTCTAACAGACCACAAACAAACATGGTTCCTGCTTACCATAAACACCACCCGGCATGCAGTTAGTCCATTTACTATACCTAGATCATGTAGTTGGATTTTGGGAACGTAGCGCATATCCATATAAAATGAATTAGCAAATGAAAATTGATAAACCTTTTTGGTGCACTACCGACGTGTTTATAGCCCGGATCTGCGGAAGCCTTGGTAACGGGTGGGCTGGCTTTCAGTCTGTAGCGGAGACGGAGACAAATATAAAGCATCAGAAGCGCTGTGTTTTTGGTTGTTCGCTCTGCTGTGTGTAGATGGTTGGGCGGTCCGGTCGATGACACTAAGCGACGGACGAAATGTGGAAATGCGTTGGATTGTGCATTTCACTGCCATAAGTAGGCGAACACCTCCAAGGTGCTAAGTCCTAGGCAAAAGGACACTGGGGGTCCCCGGCCATAAAGGTGGTTAAAGTCTTAACAACAGCTGCAGTGGTTGCGTTAAGGCCGGTGAGATAGCCAGGTATATTTGGGAACAACATGTCACGTATATTCTAACTCCAGATGTTTAGTTCCGGAGGACCATGTTGTTCGCGCCTTTATCAAGTCATGCTTGCCTGGCTCCACGACAATGATCAGTCTGTTTGCGACGGATCATTGCATTTAAACACCTTAATATCAGTATACATGACCTGGAGTAATGATAATAATAAGGTTTATTCCCAACTTGTGGGTGGCATACCTTATGGCATGATCATAGTTTTACAGTCAGAATGGAGCATCACTGGGGGGCTTGTGGGGGTGCGGATTGCACAAAAAGAGAACAATGTCATAAGCATTGGGGAATACTCGATGATATAGTAATAATAGGTTATTTCCCAGCTTGTTGGGAAAAATGAGCATGAGGTCCGACTAGATCAAAGACAGTCATGTGGCATGAACCAAAACTGAAAACCATTGCTGGCCATGAGTGACCTTGGGTGATTAGGTAAATGGCCGGAGTCACAACGAGCAAAAGTGGAGATGGGAATGGGATAGTTCATATTGAGAGCACATGGCAAGTTTTGTCTCAAAAATGTGGTTTAATCTGAAAGTAAGCAGACTCACTGGTTGTACTGTTGTAGGGAAATCAGGTGCGGGTGTTGAGTTGGATGGGGAAGTATATCCAAGTCCTTGTAGATGACATTTGTATTTATACCCCTAATGGATGGTGTTCAGCTTTATGTCAGGCGTCATTGGACCTTG
>NW_008752002.1:175720-220652 GCF_000715545.1 Opisthorchis viverrini | reverse complement strand
GAGTGACCTTGGGTGGTTAGGTTAATGGCCGGAGTCACAACGAGCAAAAGTGGAGATGGGAATGGGATAGTTCATATTGCGAGCGCATGGCAAGTTTTGTCTCAAAAATGTGGTTTAATCTGAAAGTAAGCAGACCCACTGGTTGTACTGTTGTAGGGAAATCAGGTGCGGGGTGTGAGTTGGATGGGGAAGTATATCCAAGTCCTTGTAGATGACATTCGTATTTCCACCCCTAATGGATGGTGTTCAGCTTTATGTCAGGCGTCATTGGACCTTGCAATGTTATTTGCAGTGCCACTAGATGTATCAAAGCTGGCCTCTTCCAATGTTAACTTTTCCATCACGGCAGGTTCGAGTTCCTCCTACAATGATATGTGCCAGGATATGGGTGTTAACATCAGTGAATTTGCTAGTGTCCACCAATAGGTCTGCATAGAGTTCAGCGTCAACTTTGAACCGGATAGCCCCAAAATACGTCCCCGGGGTATTTCATACCACTGGAAATGTACTTCACTTTCCGACAAGCATTTTAGTTAATTTGCCATTATCCATTGTGCGCTAATAAACCAAGAAAACTCCAGTGATTATCCTCTTACCAAAACCCTGAAAATACTCATCTGTATTGATTCCACCTGTAATTCACTAAACTTAATTTTCCGTCAAACTTGCCTGGATAAAGAAGTCCTGAAGTTCAGTTTACCAGAAGCCCTGAATATTGGGGTTGATTTAGGAACAGATCACCATCTAAAAGCCTGTAACTGTTTTCCACATAAAAATCACGGAAAGATAGAAAGGCTTGCCCAGTAAATATTTCGGCGGTCAAATCCTATCTACATGCATTCAGGCCATCGAAATATGAGCTCGTTCAGCTATAACGTATTCCATTATTGCTTTCATTTTGCCTCTTTCAGCCACCTGATAGAAGTCAAGCCCAAAGCATAGCTACGTGAACCACTAAGTCAATTGCCGTCGTAGAATAAAGCATTATATGTTTCGTTTCTCGTATGTTTCAAACTTCAATATTCTTGTCAAGTAGCAGACACGGGCCCCTGACGGCTGGTGCAGTCGACCAGCGAGATGGGTCAAGGCCAGTACGAAAACTGTGTTCCAATGTTTACCTAACTCATAAGAGGAAAATTAAATGCGAAGCTCGTGATTCTGGTAAATTGCCAGTTGTGCGAAGAACCACCAAGGTTACAAAGCGGTATATAGATAGAGGTAGTCTAACACTAAGTATTTAAAACGTAGTCTCATAAAAGTTTCCGGACCTTGGAGTTCCCCTGGATGCAGTGTTGGCAACCGTTACCGGAAAACGATTGGTTGCTTCACCGTCCTCTCTTTCGGTCCGAGCTCTCACTGATGCTGGGCTGTCCAGGAGCCCGATCTTTTGACGAATCCAATGCGGATCAGGCTTATTTGCCCTTGAGGCCCGTAAATCCGCGACTCAAGGCAGCAGGATCCCGCAGTTTGACCGGTATCTTTCAAACAGGCCTTGCACCTCATAGGAGAATTGGGCAGGAAAATCCGCATTTGGGGTTGCATGCATCAATCAGTGTTCCCTGTATACCTTTGATCCGCGACCAGACCGGGCATCATTGGTTGATGTCTCGTTAGCTGCGTATCAATCAGTGCACTTCTGCGCTCTTTGATTAGTCTCCACAGCCGAGGAGTGCCTGGAGCTCGTGAACGTATCAATCAGTGCGCTTCTGTGCTCTTTGATTAGTCCCCACAGCCGAGGAGTGCATGGAGCTCGTAAAGCACAGGTCAGCCGCATTTCGCGTCGTCTCTTGAGTAAGTCTGAAGTTTTTCCTATCTCAGCTGTGCAGTGTAGCGGCACCGTAGGTTAGCCCAGTAGGCTTTCCTTCACGCCTGAATTTACTTGGTTCTTTACCGTTCTTCTGGTCCCTCGCCATGCAGAGTTAGCGTTTTTCACTCTGGATCGCGCTCTAGTTTCTCAAGACCATGGGGACCCTATGTTAGGATTGTGCGAAAACCAGTGGGGGGCTACAAATGGATATTCCTTGCCTGTATCGGGTGTCCACGATATGCCAAACGCGATTAGTACGGTGTAAACCACTCCCGGAGCCTACTATGCCGCAGTCAAGCACCTCCTCCAGTGGATTGGTATCAAGTAAGGTGATTTTGCAGCACAATGTGTTGTAGATCCACATAACGTGTAGTCGGATGAACGTAACGTAACTAGACATATGCTGGAGTGCTCTCCCGGTCGCGAGTGTAGTTCCTTCACGAATTCGAGTCCAAACTGAAAATACCAACGAGGAACAGAACATGGGTGAAGTACTCGCATCATCCGTCTGTTATGCGTTCGTGGTACACAAATGCGTGCAGGCGCGTTCACACTGGAACGTCAATAAAAAGGTAGTCGGCATGTTGATAATTGTCTGCAAAATCATCCAATTAACTGGCTTTCAGGTACGCTGATTGAGAGTGCCGGTCGTTCATGTGTGCCGACCGTCGCGACGGACATCTTTTAATCGTCAGTTTTAACGTGCAACATTAGCATGACAAATGTACGTCTTACTGGCAAATGGATGTTGCACACCGGCATTGAAACGCCCAACAAGAAAGGCGCAGTGCTTGGTTTATTGAGATATTTTAAGTTCTCCATGGAAATCCGCGACTGTGTTCAGAAAAACTAAGGAATAGACATAACAGGTGATGGTTCGCGTGCCGTGCGATATATACTGGCCGCGTGGATTTTCCTGCTTGTGATCTGCAGTGTGTCCTGGATGAGTTGCGCTTATTTGGATCCGTGGCCATGTCTGTTCGCGATGACAACAATTTGAATGTTCTGTCTTTTGAATTATTTGCACCATTGGGGTATGTTTGCGATGTATGGTGATGCAATTCAGGCGGATTTGCCATAAAATCCATCCTCGCTTCAACGTGGTGCGGCGGTGGCAACCAGTGTGCGTCCTTTGCGCAGCCTGGAAAAACCGAGCTCTGTTCAATTCCATAAGATTGCCTTTTACCAAATCTCTTCTCAGCTGTTTTTCAAGTACAACTGCTGAGCACCTTTTCCATGAATCTATGATTTGCTTGCAATCTGTCATAATTGAATTGTTTCTCAACAAATGGCTTCATATCTCCTGGCAACACAAGCGTCACAGCAGGCAAGGGCTCCAGGCCTTGCGCTGAAGACAAGCTTGGGTAGGTGAAGAAAGGGGGCGTTATTTTCCGGTTTCGTGTATACCTTCATAGTGGTCCCGAAACGTAATGCTTGTGAGAAAACATAGGGTCGCCTCCAGCGGCACATGTTTAGTAATGTATGCAGGAGCTCCACAGCCTACATGTGGCCGAGGCATCTTCTACGCTTTTCGGGTGCTTCACTTCAAAAGTGCACTCGCACTCCATAACTTCGCTACATACTCACCAAAAATAATTGTTATTCAAGCCGAACATTCCAGGATACAGGCACATCGTTTACCTGGGATCTCGTCGGGTTTTACTTATATGGCAAATAGAATCACCCATGCGTGCAAGCCATCCTCGTCACACACGTAACAAGCACGCCTTCGAGGCAAGAGGAAACGGTGATTCTCTGAAGGTAGAAGTTCACGGGATTCTGTTCGGACGACAGCAGGAAAGAATGCTTTCCAGTCAAAATGAGCTAACAATGTTCCACATAAACAATACTGACATGAATGAAGAAGCTTAGCTCGCAGTGTTCCATTGATGCCGCAGCAATTGCTCTTGTTTTTCTGGATTTTCACATGATTGGTGAACCTTCCTTTTGTCCACACAATACTTTGGGTTAAGGGTTGAACTACCAAAAATAGAAAATCTGTGACCAGCTCTGGTATAAACGCAGGCACTACCGTTGATCCGTTGGCTGCGAAGGATGCACCGGTAATTTTGTTATTGTAAGCCATACTTAGGGCGTCCAATGAAAATACCGGCTCCTGTACCCGCTGAACACATTTCGCGTTATGCGTTGCCTTCGAGGTGTGCATCTAGGGTAACGCATACATTTATAGGTATGCTAATCGGTTCTATCGAATGATTAACTGTATTATAACAAGTGATCGATGCTGGGTGAAAACAGTTAACACACCAGCAATAAGTGACAAACGTGGGATGTTCTAATTACCCACGTTACCGACATTAAGCACAAACGTCATTGTCCTTTGGTAGTACGGTTACATTTAGGGACATCATGGACGACTGCGCTTGACACAAGCAAGCTATGTTATACTACTGGGAATTGCATATTATCTGCCTTCATTGCGTTTGGAAATCTGGTAAAAATGTAATTTTTATCAGCTGCTTTGTTCGAGAGGGCCTATCATAAACCCCAAATGATACCGATTATCTGCACAATGCTCTCAGCTGCAAAATATTTAAAAATGGATTGAAAAATTCTGCTCCAAAATATTGCATTTTGTAGCGTATGTGCTCAAATCAAAACCACCTTAATCTACCTACATCTTATTGCAGCTGGCTAAATTTCATTTTTCACTGAAGCGACCTTGCCTCTGGTTGAAAAGTCTTGTGGGATACTTTCCCAACATCCCGAGATGCCCAAATGGGGCTTAGAAGTTTGGACTGGTACTCTCAATCCAATTGTCCGAATGCTTCAGTCCATCAGAGACACCTCATAACTTTCGAAATTTCGATTCCATTGTTCGAATATTGGGCGCCCCCTAAATCCATCATATTGCCATTTTTTAATGTTCCCGCCATGTAGATTTCAGCCAATCAGAATCAGGACGACACCGCAAGACACTTGAGCGCTTCGCCACGGGTCCATTTCCCTCAGGGTGGTAAGCCGTGGACCTGGTATCGCCTATTTGAAGTAATTCCCAGAACTCAAACATGCTAATCCCTCAGTTGGCCTGTGAAGTGTGATCATTTCATCCATCTAGGGTGATTTATTCCTCCCGAAAACCATTCGATGTACCCCGACATTGCTAGTCGACTGTACCCACCAGCCTTGCGCAATGCTCCGAAGACATCCATGGTCAACCGCTGAAAGTCTTTTGATGTTCTTGGTGCGCAGTAGCCACGTTTCTGACCCGTGTAGCAATATGGAATGCACTGCAACATTGTAAACTCGACCCTTGATGGATAGGCTGATGTCACGTCGACGCCACAGGTGGCGGAGGTTCGCAAGAGCTGTTCTGGCCCTCCCATTCCGGATGGAAATATAATCCTTCGCGAGACCACCGGGACTGATACAGTTATCCATGCAGCAAAACCTGTCTACCTTCTTAATAGGCTCATCCACAAGGATTTGATATCACCCAGTCCTCCATTAGCACTTTTCACTTTGCAGGTGTGAAGCGGATATCAAACCGTGAGGCAGAATTATTTAGATTTAGATTTAATGTTGCTTCCATTACCACGGCTTCAGATCAGAGAAGAGCTATGTCGTCCACGTACTCGATATTTGTTAGCGGACGTCCCGGGAGCGCTTAGACCCCACAGGTATTAGAGGCTGATAGTAAATCTCACATACTCTTATCAATGACGCGGGAGTTGCGTACGGCGCCCCAAGGAGGATTAAGAATACATCGTAGATACATTTGCTCCATAGACACTACCATAGTGCCGGACGGTCCACATAGTCAGAGGCAGCTTTCAAATCAACGGACACAACCATTGTTGGTCGCCGTAAGCAGTTTCGCTGTTCTAGGATCTGAGTGTGAAGATTCGATCTATGCATCCTCTTAGAGGATGGAATCCAGCTTGGTTTTCTGGTATGTGCCTCTCTCTGTATTCAGTCAACCCTCAAAGGATAAGGCCAGAGAGCACCTTCGATGCCACAGCTACCAGGATGATACCACGGTGGTTTTCACACATCGTCCGCGTACCTTGTCTGAAGATAGCAATAACTGTTGAAATGCCCCATTCTGCAGGCACTTTCTCTTCGTTCCATATTTCGCCATTAATATCTTTCAGATAGTTCACCAGAATTTACGGCAGTGAAGCATCGGTGTTGGACACTGATGTCATGCTGTCGATGGTGATGATGCATCAGAGTTCTCCATCTTTGAAGAGGGCTGGATGGAGATCATTAGGTCCTGGTGCGTTCTCAAATTTCAATGGGGATATTTATTACTTTGTTTCTTCTTCCGACGGGCGAGTAAGGTCTATATTCCATTCGCTCGTATGTGTTATCTCCACTGACTTTGTTGCAGGAGGCCTGGGGCAGTTTGCCTTACCCATTGCATTTTCGGGAAGGTTGTGGAGGGTAATAACAGTATCCCGGAGAAATTCAGGGTGAAACGTGCCCAGCACCTACTAGCTGACAAGAGAGAAAAGCTATGCATCATCATCATCGACAGCATGACATCAGTGTTCAACACCGATGCTTCACTGCCATAAGAAAAGCTATGAGATACCTTTCTGTATCGAAGCTGGGTGAGGCTCTTAACAGTGCAAAACAGCCCACTTGAATGATCATTCACGAGGGACATTAATTGATTTTCCACCGCCTAACACCCGAACACAGATAGTGAACATTGTTTTCGTCGTGAACTGCTTTGTGAAGCATCGGTGTTCAACACTGATGTCATGCTGTCGATGATGATGGTGCTTTGTCCACTTAAATATTTACTTGTGGGATTAGTGAAAAAAAATACTGGCAATTTCGCTCTGTAACGCGAATTCAAACAGGTGGTCATCTGAGTACTTTGCAAATCGGAGTTCTTTTTGGTTGATTGGAACGACCGTGGCCAACCGGATGGTTATTTTTCTGTTTATTATGCCGCACTGAAATACAATCCACTTTTTGGTCCGGCTGATCAATATTGTTTCGCAGTGAATTTTTCTGCTTCTTGAACGTTTCTCCTCGAAATCCGTTGGTCGCGGCATCGTCAGTCTGAACAAGTGTATAGTTAGGTCCACTGGAAGTGCAGAGATTCCGTGAAAAGTAGATGGAATCTTGTTGATCCAAGTAGAACCCAACGAGGGCCACATTTGGCCTTGTTGCAGTGGTCCATAAGATGATGCTCTCCCAATTAGACAGCCCTCACAGGTAAATTTCATCAAATCTAGGCAAGTCATTATTTGGAGGCTTATCGTAAAAGTTAGCTTGAGTCATCAGATTTCCCATATAGTCTGATGCCATTGCTTGCTCAAATTCTAATCTGGTGATTCTTTTCGATTTTTAGCCCTTTTGATAATGTTAACTTGATGACACGATATGCAGTGCTCAAATCTCACACTGTTTTCCTTGTTGGCTCCCAAACGCCTCGTGTATCCCCAGCTGCTTGGTATGTTCAGTGTACGTATGCGTCCAGATTGTTTCGCATTTCGTTGCCTACTCTCATGTTCAAACCTTTTACTTTTAATTTAGGTTTGAACAGCTTCGCATCGCTTCACACCAGTCTGATAGCCTTTACCCAGAACAAAGTGTCTGACATGTTGAAAGTAAGTTTACCTCTTGTTCTTCCACATTTGTATCTGGCTGCGATAGTACTTTGTTTTACTCACCCGCAATGCCCAGAATGCATGTGACCCGCGGCGCCTGGCGATGGTGCAGTCTTTAGCAAACTGCGGTATAATGGCGTCATCCATTTTGGGATAGCTAACTTTAGTTTATTGTACTGGTCCAACGAACCTGACGTTGTAGGAGGCTTTTCCTCCATCCTAATGCTTATAGGACTTTCATGCCAAACGTGCGCAAGAGGAAGAGACCAGCTCCAACTAACTAAAAATGTTCAACAAGCTAAATATATGTACATAGTTTCGGAAATAAAGTAACATCTTTTGAGGAACGCGGTGGTGAGTAGGTCTAATCATAACGTTACTTCGGCTGCTTCTTCCATCTGTTCGGTGCGGCAGATCCGTTGACGTTTTTACCGTTCTCTTCGATCAGCGTGTTCGTGACCTTTTCAGTGGACACATTAAGTTTTGTTTCCGTTGCCACACCAGCACT
This sequence comes from Opisthorchis viverrini, assembly GCF_000715545.1. Lineage (NCBI taxonomy): Eukaryota > Metazoa > Platyhelminthes > Trematoda > Opisthorchiida > Opisthorchiidae > Opisthorchis > Opisthorchis viverrini. Next base: position 212,749 of record NW_008752002.1, on the reverse strand, counting down.
AATGAAATCTCATATGTCATTTGGTCGAAAGTTTCACCCTTGTGTATGATGACAACACAGTGGAAGCACTGACTTTAAAGTTACCCAACCAACGTGGATATTCACAACGAAATAATAAAAGAGTAGTTCAGCCGTAGTTACCTTGCCACCCAAACCTAGACTAGAGCAGCCAAGATAATAATAAGACGGGTTCTAACCACGGACCTTCTGGTCAATAAGTTCGCACCCTAATCAGTGAACTCTCTCGAGCCGTAGCTTGACGATAACTGCTGGATTAAGACTGTGCCCCTCAGCTCTAAAGAACTACGCGACAGTTCAAAGGACTAGATCTGTATGCAGTAATAACAAACAGATGTTGAGGATTTAATCACATTGGCATGAAATGGCCAAAGAGAAGTGGCTACCGCAGGTGGATAGCAGTAAACACTGTCCATAGACAATTAGCCGGATAACTTGTGGTATGCGAATTCGTGGGGACCTTTGCAACGTTGCTTAAGTTGAAAGATAGTGGATAGCAGGGAGAGTGCTTTGTATGGGGTGCCTTTTGGAGCATTTCGTGGTCATCACTTTTAAAAGTAACGCAGATAGGACAGGAACGTACTCTAAGTTGATTGCCCGAAGTCAGTGGAACTCAGTGAATTGAGGCTAATGGAGTACTCAGCACAGTGTAACTCAGGTTGCTGAGATGACACTAAACAGCCGGCCACACAGCCGTTTCGGTCCTCAAATACTTGTTTACGAATACATACAGGACACCCATTCTAAGCCCAGTAAGAAACGTATCGTAAGTACGAACACATTCACTGGGCTTTTTGACCTCATGACTCAAACTCCTACAATGTTCGAAGAAAGCGTTGGAAAACTAACAGTGAATGCCATGTCGCCATGTCGCGTTGCCCGATCCCTTCGTACGGAACGATTTATCGTCTGACAGCATATACGCGTCCGTGATCTCATGCCATTTTGTTTGAGTCACTGGGTTGGTACAAGTGAATGAAGAATAAACTTCCCTTTCCACGTAGAGCATCCGCATTCTGCACCGACCTTCCGTTTGGGGAGTTGTGAGCAATGAAGTGAATGGGATCCACTCCATCTCCAGGGCGCTCGAATCACGGTGGTTTACTGTGAATGGCATCTAATTGTTAAGCTGTAACAACCTTCTTATACCTAGCTGCCATGCTACTCGAAGGAAGCACGAAGGTTTGGATGCTGCCAGGTTGTCCAAGCCTAGACAGGGGAAATCGAGAGGCAGATGTCGGGTTCGAACCACGGACCTTCTGGTCAGTAAATTCGCGCTCTAACCACTTGAGCCATTTTGCCTCCTGAATGGCATCTAACAAGTAACATTAATGACTTAGAGTTTTTGCTAAGTCAACTAGCTAAGCGAACTATCGAAGGAATGAAACCTGGTGAATGTTCTAATTCAAAAAGCTTCATTCATTCATTTTGTCATCAGCCAGCAATGCTGAAGTGCTTTGATGGTTTTTGGAAGTAGTAGCTCACACACGAAAAATGAACTTATCACGCTGCACAGGTTGCGCTGGCTTGACAGCGTGCTGCGTATGCCAATCGAAGGGCTCTTTTTGCACAACCACGCGAAGGGTAGAAACGAGCCAGAAGCGGTCAAACAATGACTTAGCAGCGAAGTACGAAAGCCATTACCAGCAGACTCAGTTGCGTGAGTAATGCCGTCTCCCAGGATGGGGATCCCGAAACAGGACACATCAATGGTTAGAGACATTGTCAGACATGGTGCACTCGCGCCCTCATTGGCGCTCGTGCATCCAGGCTATTGCCTTCAATGCATAGCTACCCTTCCAATCCGCTCACCGACAACCTCGTATTTAGGCATCAACTATGTCAGCTCCCGCCTCCAATGTGCAGCTACCTCCCCACCTCTCCAAATCATCTGTGAACGAGGCTGTGGTAGCTATTTGTACTGTACAAGTACGCAGTTTTCATGGGTGATAATAACAGTGATGATAATTGTCACCAGCACTGTGACTTTAGATTGCAGCCTATTGGTGACGCTCTGGTGAATGAACTGAGTTCGATCAAGACTACCAGAGTTTCCTACTCTTTGCCGTTTTTACACGTTATTAAGTTTGTTTGCTCATGAGATCCAAACGCCCATTATAGGACAGGTGGGTTGTTCGAGAGCGATCAACAGGTAAATCAGCCTAGTTAGAACTTCATCTGAGGCTTTCCAAGTGCTCCATCAAGGACTGTTTTGCAGTTTCAGAATATTCCACCTAATCGAATAAAGGCCTCTCGAGAGCAATCTCAGATTAAGGTTTTCGAACCTTGCAGTAAACCCGCCCCTCACACTTATCAATAATCATCATCATCATCATCATCATCATCATCATCATCATCATCACTAAAATAATCAATAATCGTACTTTTCCAATGGTTCCGAAATCAATACTTATCTTTGTTTCTCTCAACACTGGATTTCTAAAGTACAGACTTTGTGTACGCTGTTGAGAGTTGGTTTTTAGAGTTGGCCTCGGTTTACGTTACCGTATCTATTCAATACCTATCAACTGCTCTTGACAAGAGCAAGAATGCTTTAGAATGTCAGTGCTGCTGTCTTACATGCAGATGCGTTCAAGCTTTTTATCTGCTCTTCTACTTGCGTATGTTGTAGACACTTCAGAACGCTTGCGGCAGACCAACACTAAGTTCTCCCCCTCATCTATTTTTTCTTCTCAGTCTAAGACTTCAAATATAATTAGATCAACTTTGTCGCTGGGTGTCAACATTGATGTTGCTGTCTCTGGTGATGATGACGGTCTGACGCATGTACATGCGCGAATTCATGTTTTTCCATTACTGGATACGATAACGTTTGAAACGTGTAACTTTGTGTGCTGGCAAGGAACCAGAAAGTGGCGTCACTTGTCTCTGCGCGCAGTTCCTTTCCAGCTGTTTTTTCATGTCAATACGTTGCGTCGATTTTTACCAATAGCTTGCTATAGTAGGGTTCCTCGAGTGTGTATATATTTATTAGGTAGATTCTGAGGTAAGTTCTTCTACAGTCAACATCCAACCAGTGTGTAGATCTGCTCTGAACTGGGCAGGCTTTTGACGCTACTCTGAGTACGTGTTTTATCATGGTACCTTTCGAAATAAGTGTCATTTGTAAGAAGGTTAGATCCCTTTCTCGCTTGTTTGGAGAGGCCAGTATGGAGGTGTGCTTGCAGCCTAAAGGTGTTGCTACATTCAGCGGTGGCTGAATAAGTTACCGGACAACCGTGGACACAAAACCAGACAAAATAATTCTAGCCCCATTTCGTATGGTTATCTATCTAACATCCAGTTCAGATGCATTTCCAGTGTTTTCCCTACGTTGGAGATAACCGTACTACCTGTGTTGATCTTTGTCTTCAGTATTCCGCTCAACAGAACTAGTCAGTAGCGCTCTGTAAGATAAACCGTGTGGATTGTGGTTCGTTCTCGTCCGCTTTTATGTAGATGTTGGAAGAGAGGCTGTTTAATGCAATGCAGCTATTCAGAAAGCAACTTTCGATTCATTTTCTCTCTTTCTTATTAGTTCTGCTACTTAAGGGGTATGCCGAAAGCTCCTCCAACATCTATCTACAAACTTTACCTTGCACGACAATTAAAAGTGAGTTCTTTATTTGTTTTAACTTATTCTCCGTCGCCACTTATGGGTTTTGCAATTATATGGTATCATTTCCTCCCGTTGGAGGTGATACCTGTACTAAACAGATTAGATTTGTGTGTATGCTCTCGATTCTGTTTGGGAACCAATGAAATGGCTGGTACCAGTGAAAGATCCTCCAGCTACTTGTATCTCACTATTGGCTTCCCAGATAGTGTGATTTGAATAACCTTTCGGTTGATTAGAAATTTGTGTCTCTGGTCCTCTTGTACTTCTACAAAAGGCCCCACTTACGAGCAGTCAACACTGTTGTTTGCTATTAAAGGTGATTTTTAAGTGGAACGACTGTGTGAACTAATGGACTGTATGGACGGAATCATACCTGTTTGTTTGACGTCTTCCCACTTGTTTCGTGTTGCACCCATTTATGCAAGGTTTTGTATTAGTTCAAGTGTCTTGCTGATGGTGCGTCTTCTCCATTCGTCTGGTGGGCCATATTCCTACAACACTGTCTTTGAGCTTAACGAGAATTTCGGTAATGGTAGCGTCTCGGGTACTGCAGTTCCGGTTCTTGTTCAAGAGTATATCTTAAGTCTTTGCACGACTTTTGTAAGCATGAAAATCCCCCTCCCCTTCTTTTTCACTCAAAGGCAAATTCCATATTCCGGTTGCTCTTCAAAGCCTGCCCCAATAAGGTTCTGGAATGCTTTGCGATACACCTGTGAACAAAATATGCGCCTCATGCGGTTCATACGCTTGCGGACTTTCATCGATGTTGGAGTAAATGGTTCAACCAAGAAGTGTATGTTGCACTCGTGCACGCAAATGGAATATTTCGCTCTTTTTGGGGAGTTAACCTACTGAGGATACTGCGTACTAAATCCTGCCCAGCGTCCTACATAGAATATTAGAAGTGACCACGTTTTTCCGTATACACTTTGCACCTTCAAATTACAAGTTGTTACTTCAGGGCATCCCCATTTTGATGTTTTCCTCTGGTAGTTCAGAATAAGGAGCTTGCGCTTGTTGATAGATTCACTTATCTTGGCAGCTGCATAAACCACCTAGGTCATCATCATCATCATCGACAGCATGACATCAGTGTTCAACACCGATGCTTCACTGCCGTACAACCATGACTTATTTGAAAGCCTTATTGTGAAGAAAAGAATAAAGGTGGATGGGGGAGGGACTTAGTGCTAGCTTAACACAATCATTCCGAGGTGCCTACACCTCCAAACATTCACTCAGGCAATCTGGACAGAAACTGACAACAAGAACGCCACTGACATCGGTTGGCAGCCATATCTTGTAGTGTCTCCATCCAGGCACAGTGAGGATCACGCGGTCCCCATCCTGGAAGGCGAGTAGCACCGACAGCACCCAAGCGTTTCGTGATCTCCTTCATACTCCTCTGCCAAGTCAAGGGTTGGCCACCTCTCTGTTTACGCCACTCTGAGTTGGGCATGGAAAACAGCACTCTCTTCAGCAAACGATGGTTCGGCATACGTAACACATGTCCCAACCAACGCAGCTTCTGGTGCTGGACACATTCTTCAATGGAAGTACCCGTTACACAACCGAAAACACGCTCTCTAACTGCCTCGGTGAGTACGTCACCGAGGCGCGAGCAATATCCGCTAACTTGCGTCGCCTTAGGTGCTTGGAACGAATATCACTGAGATTCAAGAATTGTGTGTACAAAGCGACCTACTCCTACATGTCAATGCAAATTAACCCCTCCGGTCTGAAGATCTCATACGTCTTCACATATTTGACACGTCGTATAGCAAGGGATAACTGACTAAAACACCCTAAGCAAGAATTCGGTAATGCGTCGAATCACTGGAGTAGCAGATAAGACTTATGAGGTTAAGGTGGTTGAGGGATTGAATACGTATGTCCGACCACCGTCTACCAGAAAAAGCCTCGTTTTCCACTCCAATAACTTATTGTCGAAAAGTTTGCAGAAGACAGCCGAGAGGTAACTTGGCAACGGGAAATGAAAGCGGCTACTATCGATTGGAGCGCTGTGAAATCCTCACGTCTTCCTCGGTTAGGCCCACGTGATTCTTCTGGTGCCGGAGAAGATGGCACGCAAATGATCCCGATGGTGAGCTTTATGTCATTTCTTAGCCGGAGTGCTTACCTAACACTTTTCTGTGATTACGTGCTAGGCTTGTGCTGTATGTGGTTCACAACAAACTTTGGATCAATTCCGCGGATGGAGTCTTGCCTCTGCATTATGCTCAGAGTTGTTGATCTCAATCGCTCTGAAAAGTATAGGCACATCGCTGTTAGGTGTTTGTTCTCCGTTTCCATCTTACTTGTTAATTCTTTCTGCATGGTTGTATGGTAGTTGAGGACCATTTACCACTACTGATTAATGACTGTGTTTCGATGTTGACGATCCCCAAGGTCCTGTTCTTAGGAATCTCAGAATGAATTCCATAGCCAAAAGTACCCATCGCTAATTGGCGCGAAATTTGTCATGATGACACGACACTGTCTTTTAAGATGGCTGCTTTGTCCGTCGTAGACAATAACTGCTTCTTCTGACTGTTTCTTCGTGCGTCTCGTTAAGCGTTCTTTTGTATTTTGACTTTCTGAAGAATGGCGTCAAGCTAGCTGAGGCAGCCAAACTATGGAAAACTCAGGTGACAGAAGCGGAAAAGCAGGTATGTTGACTGCAACATTTTTGCCGATATTTCTTTTACTCCTGGCGTTATTTCTATGCAAAACTTCAACGCAACCCCGTGGTACCATATTCCGGAGTTTCTCTGCGATGCTGTATTCAGTTTGGCGGTAGCTACTACACGGTAAATTGTCACAGGATGTTGGTTTTGGATCGTCCACCACCAGTGTGCTCTTCACTTTGCTTCATATCGATTTTCGGATGCGGGAGATAGTAGACAAATCGCCTGTCACTTTACCTGCTTTGGCTGCTTCAAGGTTTAATACGGTTGGGTGTTTACTGTTCGACTGTGAATCATTGTGATGATATCACAATTTTTCCCCTCCTCTTGCGTTTTGTAAGCCATTGGTTCTATCAGTCATAATAAGTTTGTCAACGGTGTGATCAGACAGAGCCAATCATACCTGTTTCTGCAGCTGAACTGACACTGGTGAATTGTTTGTTTTGAACTACTTTCCTAGCTGGGGGTCGCACGATGTACTTAACTCCCCAAAACAAGACGAGCTAAGTCCGACATGTGCCATAATTAAGGTGACTGCACTCGAAATACTGTTATTCAAACGGACTCTGGATATGCCTTCGGAGTCTCGCATGAATCAGACAGTTTGGTTGTTCCGTTCCCATTAGCAACCGCCTAGAGTACTCTTTGACACCAATCAAGTTTCATCAGATGGTCCTGTTAACCATTCACATGCGATTTCGGTAGATTGGTCTTTACCCCGTCCAAACGCGTGCAGTTTGGCGGTCTGTTGTGCTGCTTGTAGATCTGTTTGTTTAGTCACCGAGATGTGGTGCTGTCTAACATTTCGCTGTACACTCCTGCCCTTCAGGCGCTTGCTGTAGACCTCAAGGAAGTGGAAGCGACTTTCAAGAAACAACTCATGGCTTGGGCCGAATCGAACAACTTAACTGCATCAGAGTCCCCGAAGGAACTCGCCCAGGCTTATTGTGAAGCTAATGGAATTTTCCCTAACCCGGGATCCAACGTAAGTGTGGAGGTTTGTTTAGTGTGGATGAACAGGAACGCAGTCTTTCAAGCCTCACATACTAGGCATATAGACAATGCGTGGGTGGAAACGTTAGCATATACTTAACACACAGAATGATAGAACACATGCTGGTGATGCTTGCATTAAACCAAAGATCGGACTTTCATAGAATTGCGGTAAGTATTTTCCCTTTCTCTGATGGAAAACGATTTATTGGTCCACTCATGAGGGCTTTCTCCCGGATTATTTTACTACTATTTCCGCATGAGTGAAAGTCGCACTTCCCAAGGAGGTTAATATGTCACTATCTGTGGTTGTCCTTAGAAAGGATGAAATCTTTCATGGTATCATTCTGGTGGTCGTAACATCGAAGTTGTTCTCCGACATTATCTTGAAACTGGGTTTCATCCTTGTCGAGGATGAATTAATCATATGTTCGTTTAGAGTCAGTTACTTGAACAACGCCATCTTTTCGAACGCCCAAAAATAGTCGGTTCTCGTGATCTGAAAGCTCATTTTAGCTGGTCGTCAGAAATAATGACAGTGTCTGGTGATTAAAGGTTGCCCTGTTGAATATCCATCCCTAATAACCGCACCATACGCCAGCCCTCGTGATCGTGGGCAGCTACACTGTAGGCCTTCTCCTGAGTTCGTTTCATCAAGTGGTGTAAGACAAGGCATTCCTGTCGCACCACTGATTTTCATCTTTTTGACTAATATGCTACTTATAACTTCTATTACATCTTCTGAAACCCCGGTGATTGAGGCTTATCTTTTGCCAACCTGTGAACTCTACGGCGTCAGCGGGACGTCAGTTTGTTTACCAAAGGTGGAGTGCCCACTCCGTCATTGTGGTTCGTGCTGTTTTATGGATCAGAAACCGTACCTCTATGCACATTAGATACACGGAAAACTTCGGTGTTTGACTATTCGTTCGCCCGAAATATTGGTCGAGCCTGACGGGAGCCTCACGTTAGCGATGGTGGGATACGCCAGATGGCTTCAGGAGGAGGGACGTCTTCTGCGACGAACGAGGTCGTTACACGTCATGGGCCAGAACATATGTTTTGCATATCGGGGGACCTTCTACCTCTCAACAACCGGCTCCGCGTTGGATGGAAACAAACGAGAGGCACAGTTTATGACCTGGGCACAGGTGCTAGTTACTAAACTCATTTAGGTTCACGGATGCCTTCTTCCTAGATGAGAGTTCTTGGAATCTACACATCAGTGGTCAACACCACTGAAATACATGGCTGAGTTCATGGTGTTCCTTTATCAAAGCTATCGCTCTCACTGCGGGGTTGCCCGATTTCACTTTCCACTGGACAACTGGAATGGTCATAGCTTTCCTAGTCCTCCAAGTTTCGAAACCGTAACAGATAACTTACCTTTTATACACAGCTCACAGTTGATCTATGGAACGGGGTTCGATCCCCATGGTCGTCATCAAAATAACTGTGGGTGTTTCAGTCCTATTGAAAAGCCTTCTGGAATTCAGAACCTTGTTTGGATTGCCAATCAAGGTTAATGAACATTATTCCAGCTCGAGCTATTTTGAAGTAATGAAATGAAAAATGGAATTATCCAGTTTAGCACTCTCGGTGCCTAGCTGTCATGCCACCCGAAGGAAGTACGAAGGCTAAGATACTGCTGGTTTACCCAAGCCTAGCTAGTAGCAGTCGAGGTGCGGAGGTTGGGTTTGAACCATGGAATTTCCGGTCAGTAAGCTCGCACCTTAACTGCTGCGTTATCTCGAGCTGGATCTGTTTTAGTATCTGGCCTCTCAACTGCACCTTTCTAGGTCTTGGGAACCTGCCAGTATCTCAATCATCGCGCTTCTCGTGTGCTGTGTGAACCGATAGAGCCTCGCGCATGTTGCGCTGTCTCGATGTGTAGAGCTGCTTTGCAACCGGAAGAAAACACAATGGCTGGGATATCACCAAGTCCAGATCGGATAATGGAAAGGCAGGTTGCTTTCTGACCACCTCGTCAAGTAGTCTATGTTTTTATGCTCGAACTTGGCAAGCGTTCACGTCACTGTAGAAGTGTTGTTGGGAAAAATCACTCGGTTTTTTAACATTTCCAACGACTGGAAATATGTACACATCTATTTGGATGACTCCATGTTTTGCATCTGGGATGGGCTTTAAAAGCGTTTGCCGTCAGATCTTGAATTTTCAGTTCATCTGGTTACTGTATGCCAACTTCTGTTTTCCTGGATCCGTTTATCGGTGACAGGTGTTTTGAGCTCTTTATTGTTCGTATCCTATCTGCCTCTCCGTTGCTAGTTCACTCCATACTGTATACCGTTCTTTACAGCCCGATTCGGATAAACGGTCTCCAGTCCACTCAAAGAAATCGAAGCACAAATTACCAACCTACAAAACTTGACTTCAGATCTTGCATTTGACCCGCGATGGCCGTCTATCTATGTGCAATTCCCAAGAGGTCGTTCTCTTGCTTTCCGATTACTGTGTGCCTTTGCATTCCTATTCGATGCCGAAAATGCTACTGTATTTGTTTTATTCAGACATTGTCAAATAAAATCCTTAGACTTTGTTCTTTGTCTTCTCATATGATACATCTCTTCTGCGTTTGTGAACACTGGTGATGTTCTGTTTCTGATTTCCCGGTTGTGCTACTATAACCAAAAGCGGTTTTATGTTGGAGAATTCCGTAAAAACTATGGATGTAAGGCAGCGATAGAACGTCTTGGTGATGCTAACGTCTGGTCCTCGCTGAACGTCACGTTGTCTTCTACGCGGTACTCGGACGATAGCGCGTACCCCTAACTATTGGCTTGTATCGGTGAACCAAACACCATGCCTCACCATTCAGTTTGACCAACAGACCAGTTGCAATCTATCTTCATTATGCGGTCCTTGTCTTGAACGTTGCACTTACTCTATCTCTAGTACTTCCACATATGATTTTGATTCCGTCAGTCGCCCTAGACTGGTAGTATTTTGGTGACCAAACCTAATCCACTGTTGGTTTTTACCAAAACTTCTCTCCGTACGCCAACTCTGGTGGAAGATTTCGGGCGTACGGTGTGAGTTTACCGCATATATTGGTCTTACACCCACCCTCCTCAGTATCACTAATCGTATCGTACAGGTGTACCACCTCGCCATGCCACCCGAAGGAAGCCGCGACTATACCATGTTGGAAACACCGGTTCTCGTCTGATCACCTCAGTATATTTATCATTGAACTATTACTCAAATCTCCGATTCCTATATAAGTGCCAGGGAGAGGAAATGTACTTGGTAAGGAGTTTTTATCGTAGGATCGGTGAGTTTTCATAAAAAAACTCCATTCACTCATCGTTAAACTTCCGTGAGTAGTTTCTCGACCAAGTAGCGCTGGTTTGCCGCAGTTGAAAATACTTCCGATGTGGCGCCCTGCTGGTAAACTTCGGAACCTATCCATCTTCATCGGACGACACTTGAAATTCCTGTGTTACTGTCGATAGATCCGTCAACTTTCGACTTACACAGCTTTTCGTTGTCATTATACCAATGCTTTAGCATGCAGTTTTACGGAATCTATCACCTCTTAATATCCAGTTTTTTTGGAAACAACCGCTATTGTTCGCCTGGCGACTTTCGTTGTTTTCTCTCCTGGATAAATTGACACTCATAGGAGCTGTCACCCATCTGATGTTGGTGCAGTTCTTTTGCTCGGTGTTTGAAGAAAGTCGCGCCCGTTACTTGATGCCAACTGTTGTGGATAGCTTTAGCTCAGATCTCTTGCAGAGCTAGCGTATGTGCGAGACACGAGTTTGATCTTAAAGGCAAGAAAGTGTGTTTCGAATTACGGAGATAACTATTCTGCGTATTCCTTTTTTGTAAGCCACATGACAACCAAGCATCCATCACTGGATTCTTGCTGGCATTGATAGGACACGCTGCTCTAAAGACGTGTAGAAACAGACATGACGACGTCACACTTAGAAAATATGCACCACAAAGAATATCATCGACTTCTTTATTTACGAGAAGCCATTGAGTATACCCTCGGCACAACACTCGGAAGCCATATGAAAGAGTTCCGTGAGATAGAAACCCGCCGACTGCATCTACACCCGACAGGGTGACGGCAGAGAACACGGATAGTACTTTAGGCACCTATAGAAAAAGCCTAGAACTGAAGTCCGATGGCTCAGCAAAAGCCATACTTCAACACAGTGACACCTGCAGGTGATCTGGATCTCTGCATGTAAGTCTGCCTTGAGGGTGTCATGCGTACATGGTGAACGTTCACCACTCGGAATAGCAAACGAATCTATATGAAGTGATTGAAGAGGTCAATCATATAAAAAGAGACGTTTACCGAAGTTGGTTAAAAGATGCTGCAACATCAAGGCGATCCGCAAGACTTCAACGTCAAAGTCACCCAGTCGATATAGGCACAGTCCGTACTGGTTACTGGGCCAGTATTAATCAGTATTCTTCACAGCATAGCAAGCGTTAACTGGCTGTGAGCAGTCTACGACTAAGTGGTGATAGGTTCGGACCGATTGTGTTACACGAAGCTTGAGACATACGCCACCTATATGAAGCCAGTGTCTACCAAAGAAAGCTGTGCTTTCTACCACAAACCTTTGTTACAGAAAGGCTTGTTGGGGACAGGTGATGATGTGACGACGCGAATTGAATGTATTGGAGGGTCTTCACGTCTCCCTAGTTGCAATCCACGTGATTCCCCTTGCGTGTGACATGATCCCAGTGACATGTGCCCTTTCACCTCCTCGTCGAACTGCCTCTCTGTCATGTGCTTGGCCGGTCCCGCCTATACCGTCTTACTCAAGTGCGATGGCCAGGTGTGTTTATTTCATTGGTTTTAACCGTCTCATCCGTGACACCTTTGAGGTAAATCTTTGACCTTCAATTGTACCTGGGTCTTCTTTCGTGGTTCTGTGGCAGTTAAGCACCGGGTTCCAGCACTAGCGTATTGCAGCCCATGCTGCATATGTTACATGCATGCAGTTTTACAGGAACAGATGGAATTCCGGGGTCCGGTTATTAATGCAGGTAAGCCAAATGAAGTAGTTCTGTGAGGAATAGTTACCTGCATACCTTTTGAAGGAAATGTTTGTGCCACCGCCAGACTGAACCGATTCCATTCTGGGTAAGGTACTGAAAATTGAATTGCAACTTATGGTATTAACTGGGTATGAAACCATCTCCCCATTTTCCTTCTCTAAGAACATACGTTCTTAGTCGTAATTGTGCACTAAGATCGTGTCTATGGTCGCTGAAGCATTCATATACCCATCTGTGTTGTCCGTCCGCTGGATACTACGTCAAAGCAGTGGAACATCGCCGAATATAATTTCGAAGTATGCTACATTCTTGTCTCGTCCAGTGGCAGCCTATGGATATGAGATGGTGGAAGTTACAGTGGGAATTTTCCGAAAAAATCAAGCACCGGGAGTGAACGGTTCCGTCATCGCGGAATCTTATTAAGCATGAATATACTGTGTAACAATATAATGACCTAGGTGCGAAAGTGTGGCTAGTGGAGCGATGGTTCTGTGCCCACAGTGGCTTCAAATATCAGAGGAAACTAAATCATTTGGTGATACATTCTGTTAATCACTAACTCATGCGTAATGTTCTTAGCATTATCAGGGGTCTCATTTAACTGGGCTGTTACCTGGACTGCAAGGAAATCTATCGGCTTGTCGGGATTTTGTGCATTGGAAAGTTATGTACAAGCCACTTAATGTTGTGTTCCAACTTAGATCCTGTAGACTTTCCTCAGGGAGGTTGCTAGCCTTGGCAGGTCATCTGATTGCCCTATTCGTCTGACAAACATTGTCTGATAAAGTGATCTTTTCATCGCCCGACATTTATCGAACCGCATCATCCACCTAGAAAGTAGTCTGTGTCACTCTCCGACGTTTTTCAAGCTGTTCCACTGAGTTGATATATATCATATGGTTTCAAAGTTTATGGTGAATCCTGAATATCCTCTCTCATCCTCCTTTCAGACCACCGAGCTGCTATCCAGTTCTCGGCCATCTCTCGACGACACATCCACCCAAGACCCGCTCCGCCTTTGGCTTGGTGGGTTGCCTCCGAAGACTACCGAATATGCAGTACTGCAACTGACACGTCAGTTCGGTCAGTTGGCTGATTTCTACTTTCCGGTACACAAATTTGGTGATGCACGTGGTTCCACGGTAGGCTACTGTTTCATCACCTACAAGTCGCTTGAAGACGCAGAAAAGGCCCTCAAAGGGTAAGTTGGCCAGGACATACACTGCGTCCTCTCTGAGGAGAAAACAGCCTTACAATCGTCTGCTTTGAGGCAAGATTTCACTCATCATCATCATTACTGCCGGAAGAGGTATCTTCATCTTTTGTTCGATGTTCCGCACTTACACTGTATGTGGTAAGCTGGGAAGAGCGTTGTTTCAGTCAACGAGATATTTGTGTAACATTTTTTTCGTGCTCCAAAAGAGTGAACACCAAGAAGCAAGCGGTTTTGTCTCTTCCCTGTAGGGAGTGGACATGAACATCATGTGTCTTGTTTGATTTTCTGAATAGGTATCCGAGCTTGATCGTAAGTTATCGGGCCGTACGAACATAGTAAAGATAGGTAATTGCTCATCTGTGGCACTCTCTTAGCGCGTGTCTGCTGTGCAGCTCGAAGGAGACACTCGGGTCAAGATACTGTCAGGCTTCTTAATCCGTACGTACGGACAACCGAAAAGCAAGGGGTGGGTTGCATCCACGGAGCTCCCTGCTACCAGTTCCGCACCTTTCAAGCTCTCGAACCACGAGAGCGTGTAACGTTGTGATGTTTGAGGCTTTTCTGCTGACATCCCGCTCCCCTGTTCCACTCACATTCGCCCCTGCTTCCTGATTCAATCACTGCTACTGTGACTACCTCGCTGATGTATGTTTTGATCCCGCCTCTGTTTTTTTTTATCACCAAAGTCGAGGGGAAATACGGACGGTTTCGAAATTGACGGCCACAAAGCTGCTTGAGTTTCACCGACAGACTGATTTTTATAACAATTAAGATTAACTCAATAGGGAGTATTTGCCATGTGTAGGGCCGAGGTTTTCGAGTCTTCATAGCGTGCCGAAATCGATTTCTACTTGAAATAGTTTTTTATACTTACATTTTAGGAGGTAGTGTGGCGAATAGGAGTACCATGTATCTTCATTCCTGACTGGTCATGGACTACACTCTTGTACAAAACCCCGGCTTTGGATGTTTTAGACCTTACCTACTCCTGAATGGAATCACGCAATACGAAGTGTTGTCGTCCAACTGATGGGATTTCCTCACATCGGTGAGAACTGACCGATCGACAATAGAGTTTGGTCGATTTTTCGATCGCTGAACGCAAAATGTAGCCATTCATTCACTACACAAGTTGCTTAATTGGTTGGGTTTGAGCTGTTCCCTGATTGGCCATACCTAGTTGCGTGTGATTGGTCTGTCGGCGAACAGAATGTTCTATCCATATTCCTAAGTTTTCTTTTTTTTCTCTTTCAGGTTGGATGGTCTGAATTTTCACGGCTACACATTGGTTGCTCGCCAGGCTCATCCCACGCGCGATGAACTTACCATGATACAGCTTGCAAACAAAGAAGCTATGGGTTTGTGGATTGCTGAACAAGCTAAGCTCCGTGAGGCTGAGCTAGCTGCTCGCTTAGCGCAGGTTCCAGACCAAACCAGTGGAACTCAAGATCCCTCGGTGGATACAATCAAACCGGCCCCAACTATCACCCCCACATTGTTAGTTCCCATTTCTTTTGCCCACTCGAATTTTCACGGCCACACATTGGTTGCTCGCCAGGCCCATCCCACGCGCGATGAACTTACCATGATACAGCTTGCAAACAAAGAAGCTATGGGTTTGTGGATTGCTGAACAAGCTAAGCTCCGTGAGGCTGAGCTAGCTGCTCGCTTAGCGCAGGTTCCAGACCAAACCAGTGGAACTCAAGATCCCTCGGTGGATACAATCAAACCGGCCCCAACTATCACCCCCACATTGTTAGTTCCCATTTCTTTTGCCCACTCAGCTCAGTTTCATCTGGGCACCATCATTAACTTTTATTCGTTGTATGTTTTTCTGACCATCATTTTGTGTCAGCGGCTTATCAGAATATTAGATAATTACGACGTACGAAATGGATATTTCCAACCCTAATAACTGTTAAAGCTCATTCTTCCATACTTTTCGTCTCGGTTCTCATAGAAAATCGAATAATAAACTCAGGTTGAAGTAGCCTTAGTTTCGACGTTGAATTGAAGTGTTTCAGAGGTAGTCGATTCTGACGCATGTCAACCCAAGAATTCTGTGTTGCTTGAGAAATCTTAACATGAAGAAATGTAAATTGGTCTTGTTTTCCGCGCGCTTTTTGCACTACCTCCCGAGTCCTGGTGACTGACCTTACGAATGGCAGTCATCAAGGTTGCAGGTATCTCTTTATCCTCTTGCATATACGCATGAGACCCAGTTTATGATTAACTATACAGTGAGCGTCCCCAGTTCACTTTACATCTGTTGTAGTGTCTTGCAAGTCCAGTGTTGATTCTTGGTTTACTGTTCTGCCCACTACAGTGCACCGTAAGTCACAGTAGCTTGAGACAGCCCGTAATGGAAATGAAAAAGGGCTGCTACTGCTGTACTGATAGTGGCCACAGAATTTTCCACAAGGTCAAGCCAGAATCCTCGTGATGAGGCGAGAAGCGCCGAGCTGAAAATAGTCTGATAGTCTGATCGGCCGTTGTTCTGATCAATCAAGGCATTTCTTCTTTTGGTCCGTAGATGGCCATCGACACGATGTTCGGTGGTTTCGAACGGCTCGCCTCCGGAAACCTACAATGTTCAACTCCATTCCCACTGGCTAAACGAATTTGTTATCCAATGAACTTCTGCTTTACTCTACTTGCAAATTGTTTTTGGTAACTGGTTTCTACTCCACTGATTTGTCCCAACGGTGAACACGTCGTGATAAAAACGCCAGAAGACGAATAGGAGCGTCGATTCTACTACCCTTCCTGTCGTGTCACCGTTCATGGTGTCCTTACTTCTGTGTGTGGTCACAGCAGGATTCATTTGGATTACTGTCAAAATCGAGCATTGGAAACACTGGAGTTTAAGGATTGCGCGGAAACACAACGCTCAGGGATATTCTGTGGGGTGTCCAGGGATAGGACTAAGAACAGGACAGGAACATACGTTATCATTAGGGTAACAAAGGTAACAATAAGTAACTCACGTGTTCCGAACGCCACGAGTAGCGGACTGCCGTCCAACACGGAAGGAGCTTTTGCCTGCAAGCCTCCGGTTTCCACACCATCATCGAATCTGCCTAAGGAGGAACCTTGGGTCGAGAACTGCTGCCTTAAATTAGAGTAATATCGCTCTTTTTTTCTTTCTATGACCTAGCCCATGCACAGTGTTCGGGCGATTACCTAGTCATCCGTATTCCTTCCACTCTTAGAAATCGAAGGAGTGGGCCTTCTGATCTGGTTGTGGAACTCTCCGTTCTTGTTTTCGACAATTCTCGTTTTCGTAGTCATTTTCCCTGTAATTTAGTACTGGTCAGAATCTCCTGCCATCCGACCAATTCGTTTTGAATACTAACATCCTTTGCTACAACCCAGGGAGCCCGTGGCGCAACTGATTGAGTTACTCCCTTGTTAAATTGTGCCGTCAGATTTCAACCTAACCAAATGAAAAATTTCACACCTTAGCAACTGAAATCGATCAACTGGACATCAATTGTCCATGTTTTTGTCATTGTGGGCATTTCGCACTCATTTGGGACATTTTACTGCTATCCAGCTCCCGAATGTGTCACTGCCAACCTTTTCACTAACAGATGCAGGATGGTGGTGGTAGGCGTTGACCTTACAACCGTTGCATGGTCTACTGTTCGGAATCAGTCTTATGTAGCTGATATGATCAATCATTTCGGAGTAGTCACAGTAACCGGCAAGTAGATCAGTCGCATCACATTCAGGGACGGCAACTATGGCAAGCTTGCGGATGTTCTTTATCTGATATAGCTTGGTCTCAAGCTTCCCCCGAGAAATCATCGTGGTTTCGCGCTCAGTTTATGTTTGGCCACCTGTTGCCTCGCATATTTACTTCCTAATTCACTAAATTTTATTATCCCTTCTGTAGTTCTCCTTTGATTTCTAACACGGACGTCGCCACCGGAACTTCAAACGCTACCTCTTTTCGGCCGATCGGATCAACCAGTCCCTCTGTAATGTTAGGTACCTCTGGTTGCAAGGCAACTACATGTAAGTTTATAGTTCTCCAAGGTTCTTATATTTATTTATGAGTGCGTTATGTTAGAAAACATTTGTCTGTAGACTGCCTGACAGTTTCTCAACGACCTACCTTCAATAGGTCAGTCCATAAGGTTATAACCAACCAATACCTGAGAATCGACAGATGGCCTTGGTTGCAGTCAAACCAAAGTGCGTTATGTAGAAAACATTTTTCTCTAGACTGCCTGACAGTTTCTCAACGAATTACCTTCAATAGGTCAGTCCATAAGGTTATAACCAACCAATACCTGAGAATCGACAGATGGCCTTGGTTGCAGTCAAACCAAAGGTAGCTGTATCTCAACTATCAGTTCAGATGATTGACGCGGGAATCATCATGATTGACGCAGTCGCCTTCAACGCCCATATGTTTTCAGTTCCCACTCATAAAGTAGACCGAAACAGCCTGTATATGAGTACCCTTTCCCCGCTATTCTGGGTAGACAATCACACGGTTTAACTTGAAATGTGTAAGGCTTGACTATCCTGTGTGTGAACGAAGGTGTACCGAATGCAACCGTTGCTGACAAACTGAAATTGGAACTTGACAGACCCACGACTGCTCAATCTCGGCATTGGTGGCTGATAGAAATGGAATCAGAAGTTGAAACGCAGGCGAGAAAAGAATTTGATCGTAATTCTCGCCTCAACCGACCGTATCCTAGCCTCGGCTTATTTTTCAAGTTACATCGGATTTATCTTAAACTACTTGGTCTACAGGGTTTGTTCTATTCAAATGACTTTTCTTGTTAAGGAGTATTCTATGTTTACGTTCTCACTAATTGAACAGTTATTCCGTTCTTTTGTCCGGACCTTACACAGCTTCAGGGGCCGACAAACGGGCGCAAATACGCAAAATTGAGTTGGCCCTAAGACAGCTGGAGAATGCGCCAATCGGCGGAGTGGCCTTACTTCGACCTAGCTCAGCAACTCAGCGCTCACTCATTCCTCCAGGCATTCTAGCCAGTCGCTCTACTGAGACCTCCCTGCACAGTCGAATGGGGTCAGGGCTGAAACGAACTTGTTCAGGACTCTCTACCTTCGGCAGTCGATCTGGGTCGAACTGGGGACAACGACGACAGCGACAAAGAAGATTCTGACTTTTGGGAGTTATTTTTCTACTTTTCCAACTGTCTTTCAAAACCCCATAGACTATGTTAACTTTACCTGTCGCTTACATGAAATCGCCTCCGTTTCTTCTCACTGTGAATAAACCCTTGAACGGCGTTTGCGGTTTCAGTTTATACATCCCGGCTTTGTACGGGTGAATGAGGTGGCATTAAAGTTCATTTCAATTAGTTGTCAAGCTGACGTGCAACTCGTGATCACCGATTGGCGCATTCAGCTCACTAATTTGTGTAATCCTGGGACAACAAGCCGTTTTGAGTCCAGGTTCGATACTGTTGGCCATATTTGTCAACTCGAGATCTGTTCGATTCTTCCGCAATAAAATCGCTAGTAATATTTTTGAACGTACCCAGACAGCTTTGCAGTGCCTATCGCAGTCGTCTAGGCGAGACGCGGACAACTAAGCCAAGAATATTGGAGCTCTGCGTGAAAGAGAAAAGTTTCTTCCTGTTCTTTATCACTCATGATGTCCCTCAAGACCGTATGCCCCGAAGAGGTGAATCGAGGAAGAGTCTTTTCTCATTTAATAACTGATCGGATTTGAGGCAGATGCTGTCTGTACGTAGTGAAATTTCAGTCGGAACACCTCGTTGGATTTCACACTGAGACAAACAGTTTGATCAGCCACCATGTTGAAAGTTAAATGAGCTCTGAGAAGACCTCTAAGACATTTCTCTATCGGTGAGATTGAACGATGCGACTAGAACGCGTTTCAAAGTGATGTTGCGTGCGGGATATTAAATAGTGTCAGCATCAACGTTCTCGTCGAACTGTCCTGTCCATTGGGTATCAGTCAAAACGTCATCTATACACTCATTACAAGAGTAATTCACAAAACGTGAGGCGCAACGAGCGAAAATTATCATCACAATCTTTCAATGAGGTGGCAGTTCTATACTTTTGTCACTTGCACCTTTCGGCATTTTTACGCTACATTCAGCTGTAGCACCATTTCGGTCCGTCACGAAAAGACAACCTTACCATGGTGTGGCGGTTTGTGTAGCTCGGCGACCCATAGACCTATATTGGGAGTGTCCGCACGACAGTCTCTCATACCATGACGAACGTAGTCTATCCGCCCTTCAGGTTGGGGTTTGGAACATGTGTGGCGACGTGTTCCGTAAAAAAAAATGTACTTGCGTTTGCCATCAAACACCGCTATCTTGCGGTTAGGCTTTGAAGCCAAAGGCTTTGGTTGAGGACCCTAATCGTCCTCCTGTCTATGTGTGAGTGATGTAGAGATCACTTAACAGATCACGCACCACAAACTCTCAAACCATGTGACAATTCCTTTCCCACTTGCAACCTTGGTCGACAACTTGTACACTACAAATTCTCATCCATTTTTGTTTACGCGGCTACCACTTGCGTAACGCGCCAGGCTTATGAACTTCAACACATCTAGCAGCTATACTGCAGAGAAGACACGTCCCGCGTCGGAAACTTTACACAGGAACTCTCAACAAGTGTCCTCAAACGATAAGTCACTTTGGCCAATTCCACTTTTTGCATTGCATCTACTTTTATCAAGTGCACCTAACTATTGTATTCGTTACATTCTAGTAGGACAGACATTTGTTAGTGCTTGTTACCTTCTGATAACCAACTTAATAACGTTACAACTAGAGCACTAACAGTGTCCTGGCAGCATCCCAGCCCTCGTGTTCGAACCACGGACCTTCTGGTCAGTAAATTCGCGCTCTAACCACTAAGCCGTCTCGCTACATGTAAATTGTTAGGTTGTTTTCCGATGGGATCCGTCCGCGTCTGAATAAAGATCATCCGGTTCCATCTGTTCGCGTTGTTGTTGATGATCCTGTAATTTTGTGTCGCTATCCTCCACATAACTCAGGCTGCTATGTGACTCGGTTTAGGTCTTCAGGAGTCCGTTCCAGTTACATCGGCTGAAGTGATAGTTTGCTGTCAAATCTCGGTTATCATCATCAACCACATCGCAGAAGTGCTCAGTACTAATGTTTAGCTGCCGTACGGAAAGTGGTTATTGGGCTTCTTCAAGGGTGGGCATTCGACGCATGGTGTGTACTTCGCGCTGCAGTCCGCAATTAGTAGCTTGGTACAGTACTCTACTATCGAGAGCCTCTTCCATCAAACGGTAATCATCTCGGTCGACTATACTGCATTCCCTTCCTCGAAAGGCCAACACTCCTTTCGGAACCAAAAACATTCCCCAAGTTGCTGATTGGCTGGTAAACGGGGGTACCATAACAGAAGAGTCATGCCAATGACCCTGGTTAACTAGTAAAATATCACTCCAAAAAACAACGGTAGGGCCGGTGTGCTAACCAGCCACAGTACTGAACTTTTCACTGGGCATGACAGCCTATAATCTAGTCTCGGATATACTCAAACTGTACCACACGGTTGAAATATCGATGTAAGGTGAGATAAAGCTGCGCGATACCATCGTATATCTTGAGTTCGCAACAAGCATCGTTTTTATCTTACGGAACTACGTCTCCGTGATGACTTATCTTCCTTAATGAAATGCATTCGACGGTTTTGGAGCAGTTTATGCACCCTATGTTCGCGCTTCATAATAGAAATGCTAATGAATACGCAACGCATATAATAGATGCAACTGTCACGTGTGCCCTGCCACTTGCGAGTGTGGTGTGTGCAGTTTTGACACCTAACCTTGGGACAGAGTTACTGTGTTACGCGGGGTCTCTCTTGTGTGACTGGCATTTGTCTGATGAATCAGGTCGGACCAAAGGGCCGAGTGCCCAACGCTATCAGATCTGGATCTTATAGGAATGATCGCTGATTATCACGGTATTTCTGTGCAGTTAACACATGAATCGTGATCGAGGCGGTACACTCCAGTTTGCTTAATACGCCGGCGTTTCCTGGGGCGATCCAGGAGTTCCGTTTCCATTCACTGATTCGAACGTTCCTTTGCAGGCAGTCATGAAACACCCTGTACAGTTAAATCGTCAATCAGCAAGTTCGAAAAATCAGTAGCCGGCGGTGCATTTCCCAACTGAGGCTGCGCTGAACCTGTGTAACAGAAATCCCTATGGAGATCAAAGATCCGTACTATAAAAACCCTGAGTTTTTTCACCGCTCGGATGGCTTTGACACTGGAAGAGCCACAAAACTAACAGACTGCCACCAGTGCGGGCTAACGAAGTATGGTGCAGGATGAGAGAATTCTTGAGAAACAAAGCCAACCAGCCTTGATCTCACGAAAAGTGAATTGAGTGGTCTTAGACGTTCGAAACAGGGCAAGACAATCCACATGTCAATGACTGTAAATTCTACAACTTCGTAGCATCCAGCCTACGGTTTTATCTGGCACTCACGTCGAAAAAGCCATATTTCGAAGGCCACCAAAAATGCGCAAACGAGGCACTCTAATACGTTCTAGTATGGATCCTACATACGAATATACTAAACAACTCGCGGCAAAACCAAAACCACTTCAAAGTAATAAGGTTACTCGAAAATCTGACTCGAAAGATGCTGCGCAGGCGATAAACAGGTTAGCTGTTAGTGACGATGAAACCTGCCAGTTTTTGATATTGTTTCGCTTTATACTAGTGTTTGTATGGCTGCAAGCTCGCGATATATACGACATCTAGAACAGGATTGCTGTACTTCCACTCTCTGTATGGGAGATTATACAATGTTTATTCCTACGATTCAGTGTATTAACTTTCGATAGCCCACGGACTCCAGAGTTCCCACGAGTTCCATTGTTTTTCTCTGTTGTAGTGAACTTCTCTTAGTATAGATTGAATCTCGAGCAATGAACAGTCCTAGTCATCTCCCCACAACAAATTATAAGTAGCTCAGAAGGAACACGATCATTGAACGTTAATCTGAGTTGTCATTCAAGAAGCTAGTCAACACGTATGATCACTTGGTGTGGATCCCGTGACTGAAGGGTGAGTAGCACTATATTCTATTTTAGTGCGCTCATTGCACTACTAATGAGCCGCCCATGACCGAACGGGTAGGCGTTCAAATGGTGACCGAGAGGTAGCGAAATCAAAACTTCTTGAAGTTCCGTGAGATGTACATTGCTCCAGTACTCTTCAGCATGAATTCGCTTTACTCAGTGTGAATTTCTCATTGAACATCTCCAAGTTTCCTCAAACTACCAACAAAGTAGCTGAGAGGATAGGTGACTTCATAAGACGAGTGAACAAACTTGCATCTGAGAAGTGGTCACCAGAGCAGCAAGTGTACACGTGACTGTGTGGTGCGGGTTCTGTGACTGAAGGATGACTGGTGCTATGTCCCGTCTAGGTGTGATCGGGCGCTTGAGACTAAGCACTCAAGTATCCGCACTACTATCCAGGGGGGTGGCGGGCTTTAAACTTCCTGGAGTTCCATCAGGTGCGTATTACTCATGATACATGTTCATAGTAAAGATGATACTGTTGTATGATGCTCATCAGCTTTTCAGCATGCATTTACTTCACTTGTGGTACGAGTCAGGTGCACATTACTCATGATACATGTCCACAGTAAAGATGATACTGTTGTATGGTGCTCATCAGCTTTCCAGCATGCATTTACTTCACTTGTGGTACGAAATCTGAATTACAAGTTCAAAAATCTCCTCATATTATCCAGTTTATGGCAGTGCATAGAGTTCGTATGATGCTTTCCGGTTAGACTCTCAAGTTTATCATACTTATCACTCTCAAATATCTTTGAATGGTTGCTATCGCTAATTACTACCACCTGACCACCAAAGTTAGCCATGGCACAGTGCAGAACAATTCTGTTGACCAGAGGCAAACAGATCTTCATTTACGCGAATAAACACTCATTTGCAAACTAATTTGGTTTTTCGAGAGACCCACTTGGAACCCAGCTGAATCTCTCGTTTGTGATGTTCTCAGGCAACTGAATGTGCTGCACCAGGCCACCTCATGTTTCAGTCGCTACGATATTCGAGATATCGCGATACATGTGTATCTTTGTAATGTACGACACAACGATCTTCATTTATCTTTTTAGCTGCAACGGTAACCCCCAAATAGGCCTTGGTTTAGAACGCTGTATACACACTCATCATCCGGTTTGTAAGTTACATTCCACGCTGCTGGTTGTTAACCTTGAGATTTTCCATACAGCAAGGGTTATTTCGAGCTATTTTATTTGGGACATCATCGACACCAAACATTTGGAGGCATTAAATGCATCTATACACAAACAAACCAGTAGATGATACAGTTAGCGGTGGTTTCGAAATGTGTTTATTGAACTTTCATCGTGGTAACTACTTTTTTTCACCTCTCAGCCTACTATGTCAACTGAACCACAATTCCAATACTACTATTAGTTATGGGCGCAACTTCGTGGGAAATGGATGGTCGGAGTTTCCCCTAGCTTTTGACTCACTAAACTAATGTAAAGAAGGCAGTCGCCTTGTTCTTTGGTTAGCAAATTACGTTACTGACACACTAAATAACGGAAAAATTTCATTTTGCAGCTGGTATCGGGTGCCATATTCGATGTCATCCGTCTGGTGAACTACTCGTTTATCCATTGCGCGAATTATCCGCAAAATGCACCTCAACTGACGTGTGATGGACGGCTGTCAAGTTAACGTGAAATCTGACTACTAATCACCAGATCGTGCCTTTGTATTGGTGTCATCCGTCTGGTGAACTACTCATTTATCCATTGCATGAATTATCCGCAAAATGCACCTCAGCTAACGTGTGATGGATGGCTGTCAAGTTAACGTGAAATCTCACTACTAATCACCAGATCGTGCCTTTGTATCGTGTTGCAACTCCACGGAACGTCACTGTTTTGACGTCATGTGTAAGAAGCTGAAGAACATGTTGAAATCCTTCTTCAAGTAGATGTTGGGTGTTAGCAATGTTTACGAGATTAGTACCACCATTCAAACGGGACGAGTGCACCTGTCAACGATGACTGCAACTGTCGGACAACGCCACTTCTGAATTTTGATGAATTCTACAAATGAGTGTTCGGATGAACGTCAGTCAACTTAATGTTTTGTGGCAGCCCTTTTACTGGTTAGCTGTTACACAACTCGATGTAAGCAAGAGTGCCAGATGAATCCTGGAGCAATCGAAAGGCGAGTGGTGGGTTAGAACCAAGAGCCTCCAACCGAATTTCTCACACTATAACTGCTCAACTATCTCAATAAGTTCAAAGGTAGTGTATCCGGCATAAACAATGTATTAGAATTGAGTTCCTGGTTAGGGAAGCACGTTAACTAGTTAAGAAATTTAACTGAATGCGCGCAGCCACTCAGCCGTTCCTAGAGGCAAGTCCGTACGAAAGTCAATTTAAACACCAGAAGGCTTAGAAACTCTGTTGATACGATATACTTGGCTGCTAATCTGTGCTTGGACTTCAGCTTCCGACCCATTATCGAATTCCGCATGAAGAACAAAGTGCCACGTACTGCCACCAGCTTTTGTGTGTGGTCATTTATATGATCATGCCGAGCGTCATAAGTTGGTCGCACGACAAGGCACTTGTTGGATAGAATGCAAAAACACAACCCCGTATCTCTGAGTGGTAGCTGGAAGAAACCAGGCTCAAGCGCGATTGCATCACATTTGGCCTAAACCAGTCATGTCATAGACAAGGAGCAAGCCTTCACTATCATATACCGGGTATCTCTGAACCGATCACGACGTGTACGATCCAGACTACTATCGATCGCAGAGGCGATTGAAGTCCGACTGCTGGATTCACAAGTTTGCGTCCAAAAGAAACTTTTGCGACCTCTGAACTTGAACTGACCTACAAAACATCCGGTCCCACAAGTCTGTCAGACACTGACGTCACTTACCTGATTCCGTGACCTATGGACCTATCCCTCATCCAACCCCCCTCCTTTGAATTCCGTTTCTCTAAAGTGGGCGTACCCCAGATATTAACCTTTTCCGCGTGATTTCTGGTGCCATATAAATTTTTGATATATTAACCAAGAGGAACAATCACAGAAAATAAGCTTTGTTCGCTAACTTCTTTGTTCTCATGAATCTCAACTTGACTGTATCCTCGTAGGGAATATGATAGGTACCAGCGAAGTGCTTGAAAATTAGATCCAAAAACTTTATAAACCAACTTTATCCATGTCAGGAATAATCGTCTGACTGTTTCCAGGTTGTTGGCAGTTTGAGGAGATCTGGGTTTCCGATGGAGGTTTCGTCCTGTATTTGAAGTTGATCTATGCTGAAAAGCTTAGGTGCCCTGCACATTTGTTTTACCTTATCCGGAATTTGCATCATTAGTTGTGTGCGTGCAACGAAACTCAATAAAGTCTCAGACCCGTGACTTCCCAGCCTGTGATCTGAACACTTACTGTGACGAACTCGCACTTAGAATTAAACTCTCAACAAAACTTTGAATCTCCCCACACTATTAATAATTTATGAGTAGCTCAGAGGAAGAGTAATATTTATTCGATGAGTAAAGCTTCCATCTGAAAAGTCGTTGCTCGATGAGCCAGTGACCATGTGTCGAGGTTTTACTCTCTAAGCGAAGCCACTGTTAACCGAAAGGCCGAGAAGCATCTTACAGCTGTTTCAGCCCTGTTAGAATTCATGGACCTTGAGCATCTCACGCGAAATTCCGCTTAGTAGGTGAACACTACCATTCGACCGACAGCGTAGACTTATCAGATGGTGAACCCGTGCGACTCATGAGTTTTTCTTTCCGGCTAAGTTACGGGTATAATTGAATTTCAAGACTTCACTAGCAACAGGCTGGATGGTACATGTTTGTTCTCACTTCCTCACCCGATATTTTGGCTGCCATCACATTTCTCCGTTGGCGTTTCCAATTTGACTCCAAACGTTGGAACAATCAAACGTTAAAATCTTCGGCTAGAGAGCCCTCACCCAAATGTTTGGAGTTTTTATTGGTTGCTACTGGTGGTCACTAGTTGTCACAGTTGGGAGGCAAACATGGGGACCACACAATATCAACTTTTCCGACCAACCAGACGTCACCTACATTTGATAGGAGTTGCTGTTAGTTAGGATGATTGGAAGGTGAATTTTTCACAACCTCGTTGGATTTTGCACTATTTCGGTCAACTATCTAGATAGGAAGGCATTCTTTTGATGGCGATTGATTTTTCTGGCAAAGAGTGGGTACCGTATCAGAATAATGTCCGCAGTTTGCGAGTACGGCGCGAAGTCACCTAGACAGGTCAAAAACAGCAATGTGTAATATGAGTTACACTCAAACAGCATGGTCGATATTTTATGCCCGGCCATAATACACTCACACCATCAGTCTTCTGAAAAACAGAATCTACGAGATTCATGCTGACTTTTCAGTAGGTAGGGTTGGCGAATTGCTTCAAGTGGGTTTGATGAAGGAGACTGGAATTGTCTAGTAAGGTTGGGTGGCCCCACTGAGTCATAATTTGAATTTCTTCCAGTCTCTGTTGCTTCCTCATCCCAACATAATGATCAGTCGTAATTTACTCATTCCGATTGTACATTAATTTCTGACTTCCTTACCTTGATGGATTATCCCGTTCGGAAAAATCTGACTTATCTCGTCACCAGTTTGTAGTCTGTAGCGATCATAAGCAGTTATCTGGTACTGTTAATTTCAGTCTTTGTAAAATTTGAGAAATTCCTGGAGCAAATATTCGAGTTTCGGGGTTTCCTGGAGCATTGCTAAGTTTTTTATCGACCACCTGTCATGAGACGTTTAGAACACCTTAAGCGTGGACTTCGGGTTGCCGGGATCTATAGCTTTCTGGGATCTAGTACAAAACGCACACGTAGGTCAAACCCTCTTTGGAATCGTTGCCGAGAGCAAGAGATTTAACTTGTACTCACTTGACCCTATATCGTAGTCTGTAGAGAACGGAGACAAGAATGTTGCCGTCTGTCATTAACCCACCGTACGTGGTCTGTGAATCAGTACAATAAGGCCACCAAATCCGCTGCAGAGGGGAGTATGCTGCAACTAGTCTTATCTGCAGAAATATGTGAATTTAAACAAACGCAAAACAATATGGAGGTTGAATACCATGAAGCTTTTGAAGTTTTTGAAAGAAATAAATTGAGGCTCTGTCATTTAAGCAAACTGAAATCTTTTCTAGTATAATCTAGTTAACGTCCATCCATCAGCATGAAGCGGGGGAATGAATCGGCCTTCGTTTCATTTCAATGAAACTAGAAGCTGGTGTCAGCAGAAAGGCTGAATGTGGAAAATCCAAGTATATGATGCACATACTGTGGTCTCAATATCCTGGTAAACCAAACAGAAAGAAAGAACAGGCGGTTTTGACGTTGGTTTGTTCTCAGAGCTGGACAATTCGATTGTAAACGCCCCATCACCAAACGAGGCGACACCAGCAGTGCGTCGACAGGGGACGCAGTCGAGCTTAGCAATGGGTCTATGGTTATGCATTTTGTACAGTTGCGTATGTGTTAATATACGTTCTACTAGCCGGGGCTGTCCTTCGATCACGATTGATTGTTCAGTCAGGTGGTTCCGTTGATTGGTCTGTTATCCTGTGTACTGGATGGTCAATGACCGCGTGACTTTTGAGCCTGGCCCCTTCAGCTCTCGTACTCTGGTCGTTGGTGGAGTGATCTCTTTGGGTTCCTCTTTGTGAACTTTGTTGATCTGACTTCAAGGAGTTTCCTCTTCCTTGATCTGTTAATCCAATATTGGACTGTCTTTGACTAATCGGGTTGAGATATTGGTCCTTTGTACGTAGTGGTGCACACACTGAATCTAGTTCATCAAACATATCTCATTCGCAAAATTTTAGTTTTCGCCTGAGTCCACTCTACTTATGACCGGCCTTTGTGTGAGTTCATCTTCTCTGACGTCTGGCAGAGCGGATGACTTCACCATACCTACCCTGTTGATTGATGGTTTTGCTCACACGACGCACGTCTGTCCTGTTTGATCGTGTTTGTTTTTGTGTAGTTAGAAAGTTGGGCGTTAAACAGCACAGCACCTCCAATACTAGAGACTGAGTAAGTCTGAGTTAGCGATTTCGTAATCGTTGCAAAGCCTGTGTGGATCTTTCAAAATCTTGTTACAAACATGTTCATTCATCTCGCATTATTTCCAAGCCCAGCAACGCTGAAAAACCAAGGTTTCACCTGAGATTCAGTTGAGTCCCGCATTAACACCACACAAATGCTAATCTGCACACAAGCAAACGCAATGGGCAACTGACGAATCACTCTTCTTGGTGGAACTGTAATAACTACAGTGTGAATCAGAATTCAAAAGTGTGCAACATGTAATCGATAGAACCTGTCGGTAGCCTCTTCCGTATTTCTATCTTCCTCTTCTCGAATCTTTATTCCACAGCCACTCACAAGTCCTTTCAACCAGTTCATTCTTTCTAGCGTGGCCAGCTATTTATTGCAGTCCGATTTGCTTAATCCTTGGTAACAACCCAGCTTTACGTGTACCTGACTGATGGTCGTTGGCTTGTTCGCTGAGCTGGGCAATTTGATTGCAAACGTTTCATCACTAATCGAGGTGACATCACCAGTGCGTTATTGTAATGTCACCTCGACTGGTGATGAAACGTTTGCAATCAAATAGCCCAGCTCAGTGAACAAGCCAACGACCACCATCTACGCTACCTGAGCTACCGACATTTTCCTCTACGTACCTGAATTATCGAGCAGCAGCTGGTACTAAGCAAAGGCATACTTTATGTGATTCGTTCCCGGTCATGAGATGACTGTATCTCAGAGTGCCTGTCTTTTGATTTCAGATGCTGTTTTCATGAACATCCAAAGTGTATATCCACTCCACTTGAGAGAAAAGATGCTGATGAGCAACTAGCTCCGGTGGGAATTCATCAGGTTCTCTGTAGGACAGTGCATGTGTGGTACCACACTTAACTCATACAGGCTGTCCATCCATCGTCTGTATTGCTTTGCTCTGTCACTACCGAATTCTTCAAGAATGACATCGAAGAGTTTGCGCAGTACGTAAACTGGCAAACAAACAGGAGAAATGATATATTATTAGCGATTTTTCTTCTAGCATTGTGATCCCGACTGATGATCTTATCCAGGAGTAGCCAAGGTCGAGGATACAAACGAACTTTACATCCAGTCGGGGCTGAAATATTCAAATGATTACGCTTACAGCTCTACACAGCCCTCTCTGTGCGTTGCACACATGCACAGCTGAGACAAGCTGTTCCCCGGCATCAAAGATATCATGACAACGGCAAAGTTGTTTGGAGCAGCTCTAAGAAAATAAACTCAGAAGATGCACTCAATATGCTCACCAATCTTGACGGAGTAAAGTAATGCACCAAAAAATGCTGTGCAGAATCATCAAGGCCACATATTTTGGGAGGCCTTGTACAAGGTTAGAAATATCGTGTGGACTGTTCTCAGCTTAACCGTCGATTTTACCAAACGACACTGTAATTACTAACTGAATAGCTGATCAATAACACACAGCAAAGCATTTCGGCAGATCCCAGCTGTGAGACAGTTCTTTTGTAATGAGGCTGTTAAGTCGGACAGTATGGTGGTGATAAGCTTAGGGTGCGACCATGCCCATCACACCTCATCACCACGGCAACGTAAGGTTCCTTCATCCAGACCACCAATTGAAAAGGCCATTAGGATTGTGAAGTTTCAACATAGCGGAAAGCGGACGGATGGTGCATCTATTCTTTGTCACTCTTAAAATGAGTTGGGTTTTAATTACATACCTTGTCTTCACTGGCAGACTAAATAGGTTCTAGGTCTAAGAACAAGCTTGTGAAGACATCATTCTCAAAGCAGCACATCAATCTCCCTACGGTTTCCGCATGCATCATTGAGTGCTGCTTAGCCCGGCATCTTTGGCTTCTGTGGGCTTGGAGCTTCAGTGCCAGGTTATCGAATACAAGGCATCAAGTACCGAAAACACATCTGCTTAGACAGTCCAGCTTCACCTCTCACAGTTACCTGATAGGTAGGGTCATTACAACTTTCCTGAGCCATGGATGCCCCATTTCTGGACCGTCCGAGAAGACTAAATTCCAAGACAGCTATCTTCTGAGACAGTCGGTTGGCTGGCATCCCAAACGCATCCGCTGGTCGGCCGTTACAACCCCCTCTGTATGCTTGCATTCAGCGGATAGACCACGACCGTTTAGTGTGGAACCCAATGTGATGCTACGTATAAGTCGCCGGGATAAATATAAACTAGACAGAATAAGATCTACCAACAAACGCGAGGATTCCTGTTGAGAAAAACCAGTCAGCCCAAACATGATAGCATAGCAATCAGCACCACCAAGACTGTGGTTTTATTCTGTTCACCAAAGCTTCTACCGGATACAGCACTTCTACCAGACAAATAGCTTAACCATGTTTTCTGTAGAATACACACTGTAGGTGCATTTCAATGAAAACAGATAGCCAGGTGGTGAGTCAGTAGCCAGATGATCACCGGTACTGTTTTCTCGTAGTGTAATTAGTGCTGATTAGAAATCGAGCAGATTCACTGTTGCTTCCGTAGTGGTTCAGAGCGAGTACACTAGTAACTGGCGAGTTTTATTCAACTCAGGCATGGTAGCCACCTAGGTTTGTGGCTGTGGTTGCACTTGACATTGGATGATCGTTTCAAGTACTTTGTGCCTCAGGTTTTATCAAGTCTGTATAGACGACAGGCCACTCTCAAATGTCACATTTTTCCCCGGGGATCAGGACTGCAGTTTTGTAAACGCACATAATAGTAGAGTTTCGGTCGTCATCGATTTCAAGTTCTATTCTTCAATCGACAGCTAAACCGTTACTTCAAGATGCTGTCATGGGCTCTTTGTTTTAGGTGCTCACCTAGCTGGCTGTACATCAAGGTGCCTTCCTTGTAAGACAACTGGGCGTGTTACGGCCTTGGCGTCCACACGCAGGTTGTGGTTATGCGAAATGCGCGGTCCAGAATCAGCTCGCCTGTCTCCATCCTGTAGACAGGATGCTGTTGAGATAGAATACATTCCCGTAAGATGCCTTGCTGTCTGTTTTATGAAGCCCTCTATGGGTTGATAAAAGATAGATGTTTTGGGAGTATTTTACGTTGATCGAAACGAGGTGCTGCTGAGGTGAATGATACGGTTATTATCTGAGACTCAACTTTCGAGTAGACCGATGAAGCCCAGTCGTAGACATCATGCGGATCTTTGACTCTGACTTTTGGATCGTGAAGCCTATCCAGTGTGAATAGAGGCTAGATCGGAATCACGAAAGGCTTCTTCACGAATTGTGTTCAGATACAGATAGAACAAAGCGGAAGGTACATCACAACCTCCTTCCACCTCAGCATCAAGTTCGGACTCGGCAGAGGTAGTTTCACATACGTACTCACTTTCCATGCAGGAGTAAACGAATTTGGTATATGTACGAATGTGTTTATGAATATCCGTGATTTTAGACAACGATTCGCAGCGCGTCCCTGCTTACTAAGTAAAAGGCATTTATGAAGTTCGGGAAAATGGACCGTTGTCCGGCACTTTCATTTTACTGCAACGTTAAGACCAGTCGTACTGACGAAATTCATATTTTTCTTTGGCGTGATGATAACCTTGAGAAACTAGCCAATATATCTTTAAACTCACAAGCCTTCAACCACTTTGGGCGTCCTGAATATGATGGAAATACTGCGGCTCCTATTCATGAATTTCTTTCGTTTTTAAAGGTTATTTTGAACCTACCTCCAATTTCTTCCGGGTGGTTCAAAATCTCGGTCTCGCATTGTGAAACTCCCCTCGAGCCGATGAATCTACTGTTTGTTGGAGCGCCCTGATAATTTTCGTGTTCTTCTCACTAGCAAGGAAGATGCATTTGCATTATTATTTCTTTGAGACGGCCTACATATCTTTCTGTCTGCAGCAGCCTTGTATGGTGCGACAATGAAGTTACTTGCATCACGGAGACTCGTCGCTCTTCTTCTAGTTACTTCACTTTAGTCCTTCTGATGTAGCTGCATCTCATGGAACAAAGTTCCAGAC
Organism: Opisthorchis viverrini; assembly: GCF_000715545.1. Lineage (NCBI taxonomy): Eukaryota > Metazoa > Platyhelminthes > Trematoda > Opisthorchiida > Opisthorchiidae > Opisthorchis > Opisthorchis viverrini. The sequence continues at coordinate 180,017 of NW_008752002.1, read as the reverse complement.
CCATCTAACCCTCAGGACAATCGCAACACTGAAAATAGACCACTTGGGTCAAATCTTTGGTTACTGGCTTCTAACAGGTAATTGCCAAAAAACCCTGGTTGGATCCGAATGTTGAAAGCTGGATGTAGATTGCTTCAAACCAAGTTAAATCCACAACCTCCTGTCATACGTGAAGGTATCTTGTTTAATGTGGAGCATCACTCAACAATGTAAGCTGGAAACCTCGAGACGCTGGACCATATTGATTAAGGAGAATAGTAATTGACCTGAGTAGAAGTCCATTGTTTCCAGTAATGTCAACGCTGAGTGAGACCAGAGTGGTTACATAGGAATTACTGTTTGAAGCAGGAGTCTCAGAATACAGTGGAAGTGTGCATAAAATTATATTTGCGGCAAAAAGAGACTTTCTGGAAAGGATTTCATAAATGTGAATCCAACAAATTCCCCAAGCACCTACAACTAATCGAAAAACGATCCCGCAGTTTTCAAGCAATCCTTCGAGCTACTTGATTGGGAGGTCCTGAAACTTGAGTCAGTATGTCCACATGGGTCATCGTTTGACGTGTCGGGCATAAGAGCGTTCGCTATTCAGACACCACAATTCAGGTGCGTCTACCGTAAGTTGGTGGGGTAGCGGCAACACGCTTGCCTCGCATGTTAAGTGTACGGAGTTCAGACTCGGACATGACCAAGAATCTGCACTGCGGATGAGCTCTAATAAAATGGAAACTCGAGCTCAGTGCTTCCCTTTTTCGATGTGCACTCACCAGAATCTTAAAAAACCGTCCAACTGTAACACCCTTTTGGTGCCTAGCTGCCAAGCTACGTGGAGGAAACACGACGGCTTAGATACTACCAGGCAGCCAAATCCTAGAGAGAAGCAGTCGAGATTCAGAGGCTGGACTCGAACCAAGGGCCTTCTGGTCAGTAAATTCTGGCCTTAACCCCTGGGCTATCTCAAGGCCACTCATCAGAATAATTGCATCAGGACAGAAGGAGGACTGTTCAATTAAAAGGGACTCGAATTTGATTTCTGCAAACCCCGCAGACACCTGCGTTGGATCGAATTCCATCTATCCAAAAATAACGATAATACGAGTTCAACTTGCGAGAGGGAGTTTGAGCGTGAATGCGTGCCCATGTGCCAAAAATGCGTCATTCTGAAGAGGAAAGAAACGAGGTTTGCACGTGGATGTCCGACCAACTTTATTCGATAATTGGCAGCCACCAACTATTTTCAGTAAGAATTTAGATTGTCGATTCAACCAAGATTCAGGAGCTTGGAGACTGGGGTCATTTGAAATCAGGTTAAAAAACAGTACTCATCAATGGCTTTTGTCCAACATGGCTTAACGCCGGAAGAAACCCAGCCGTCACATGGCCTCAACCGAGAATTAGACGCTGGAGTCTTCTTGACTATGTAATCCTCCAATGAATAAACCTCAAAAGAATGTTAGTTACCAAAGTGATGCGTGGTGCTGAATGCAACAGTGACACTTCTTTGGCACGAGGAATACTCCGCAAAATTAGTACACCACGTAACAAAAGGACAAAATGTGAGGCCGGATTGGGTAATTTGGCAAGTACGATGAGATTTCAGTTGGTGCTACCCGAAAGGCTGTCGAAAACAACTCTACGGGTTCGGTAGACGAACAAGAAGCCGTAGTAAAAATATGCATACACGAAGCTGCACTGGAGATTATCGGGATGAAGAAATCAGTACGAAGTAATTGGACTGAAAAAATACAGCCACCATTTTGCCTAAGGCCGAGTGGAATGTAGCTTCACTTAAAGTACTACGGAACCCGTCAAACTGAACCACCTAAGATGAATTTTGAACTGCAAGAAACAATCTCACTGAACGCTTGCGTGAGCTAGAACGTCATCTATGAGTTAGATGCAGCTTCCAGTCATACAAAGATCGATATAAAGATTTCTTTGGAGCAGAAAAAGCCCATAGACCCAAAACGCTATATTTGCGGGTTCTGTAGGACATCCGGGCCGAACAAAATCTCAGCCGTGTGAAAGGCGCAGCTTGTCATGCTTCCCAGTCTCTACTCGGATCAAGCGAATTAGATGTCAGAATGTACGGAAAGGAGCAACACGAGCAGTTTGCCACTGTTGAAGAGAGGTAACAAATGGAAAACTAATAGGTCAATGAGAGTAACGGATTTTCCACAGAACCATCTAATTCTAGTGGACAAGGACGGCAGTATGCAATCCAACATATGCTCCATTCAGTATAAAAGGCTGAGCATACTCCACAATACTACAAGGTCTCCACTCTAAATTCCTTATTCACCTTTGTGTAGAGTCTTTTAATAAGACCAGTCCAATCTTCGCAGTGGAATTAACAATAGGAATTTCACCTGCGCAGCTAACAGCTATACGTCCTTAGCGAAATACACTCATTCACAAACAAAGTCGGTTTTGCGAGAGACTCATCTGAAACCTAGCTGTATCTCTTGCTTATGGTGTTTCTAAGCTTAGAAACGCCATAATTTTCGTGAAATTCGGATTCAAGTAGGACATAAGTTTGACGGAAACGTCAACAAACCCCTTGACTTGATGAATAGAGAAGCGTTGTAGATTTTTTTTCGGAAGATGGAACTTCAAAATACATCCGTTAGTTTGGTCAACTTCTTCAAATCTGGAATGAAGGCTGATGTTAGAGCCCGTAGGACTGTCTGTGAATCCCAACGTTGACGCAGGGGTCAAACAAAACTACCACCTCAGGGCGGCGCCCTTATTTACCTCCTACCTGACTGCAACAAGCGCGGGAAATTTTCAGAGTTCAGAAGGTGGTCGCTATTTGCTACGTTTTGGATGGTCACCTACTCACTTCAGGATACTCTTCACACAAACGGCTCAAGGACCAAATGTTACCGACCTACAGATCACGGAAGTTCACCATGGGTGTGGATGGTGGTGGGATAGTGTGTCGTCCACCTTTCTGGTTCCTCGCCGGTACTCCGAGCACCGACCACACGGTCGGCAAGGAGTTGAGCCCGACAAATACCAAAGTCTTACTTCGCTTTAATAGGACTGCGATAAAGTGTTTGGGGCGAGTGGACATCACAACCCTGGTGTACTGTGCTATCACATTGTCCGTACTTTTGTACGGCAGTGGGACCTGGACAACGCATCGGAATTATTGCTGAATCCTTGGTTGTCCTTGCTTGCAATGTCTGTGAGGGATTATGCTCATACGGTTATCAAATCGGATCCTGAATATTCAAGTTTTTATGAGTCAGAAGTTGATGGCATTGAAAACATGCTGATTTACAGTCAGTTTTGCTGTGCTAGTTGTGGCATACCACGTGGAACTCGAAGTCGTTTGGGTTGAAACATATACTTACAAAATTGCCAGCGACAGCAACGACAAAACGAATTTCACGCTTTATGGAAAACTGCATGAAACTCGCCTTTTCAGTACCTCTATTTCATATAGTTAGACTCAGAACTCATAGACTCTTCAGTTAACAGTCGACATTTCAGTGTTGGTTACGAAATGCCTGTCTTCTGTTTGAGAAAGTTTTTAACTTTGACGTGACTTTCTCGCCAAGCCGGTCAGGCTTGTTAGTCTCATAGAAAATAGAGGAAAGCTGATGACTCCTGTTGTTTAGACAATAAATTATCCCCATTTTTGGAGCGATTGCGCACCACGTGCTTTGCAATAGATTAAGAACCGAGTGTAATTTGATAGTTTTCCACTATAATGCAGAGGAAAACGGGCAGTTCATATCTTTCTCAGTCTCATTCCCTTCCAGCAAGCGAGTGAAGCTTCTGTTGAAAATTCGTGTACTTTTGGATGCACACTTATTCGCCACAAGAATGATACGGTCATTTGATATCACTTAAAGAGCATAGCCCCAGTAACTCCAGGCAAGCTGCTCTACTTGAAACTTTTCCTGGCCACGTGTCACTGGGTGCACATTGCATTGAACTTTAACAACAGAAATAGATTCCAGTGACGGACGCACATGGTTTTTCGTAAATAAAGCACGTAGTACAGCTATATCCGATATCCAACGGCGCCACTAAATAGCTCGGTAACCACCACAACACTTCTGGCGCCTTCTATACAATAAATTTTCTCCTGGATGGTTCTCTTTTTCGGGAAAGTGACTTGCAAAAAAAACACGTGTGTCAAATGACTTCTGTAGTCGTGCGAAATAATGTCGCTAACGCTACGGATCCGTCCACTGCTTCAAAGTCTGTAAGCTAAAGTCTCTCTTTTTTTGGCGGGGGGGGGGGGGGTTTGCGGGTAGGAAACCATCAAAACCGGAGATTGGGA
>NW_008752002.1:165491-175704 GCF_000715545.1 Opisthorchis viverrini | reverse complement strand
TGGCCACGTGTCACTGGGTGCACATTGCATTGAACTTTAACAACAGAAATAGATTCCAGTGACGGACGCACATGGTTTTTCGTAAATAAAGCACGTAGTATAGCTATATCCGATATCCATCGGCGCCACTAAATAGCTCGGTAACCACCACGACACTTCTGGCGCCTTCTATACAATAAATTTTCTCCTGGATGGTTCTCTTTTTCGGGAAAGTGACTTGCAAAAAAAAACAGGTGTGTCAAATGACTTCTGTAGTCGTGCGAAATAATGTCGCTAACGCTACGGATCCGTCCACTGCTTCAAAGTCTGTAAGCTAAAGTCTCTCTTTTTTTGGCGGGGTGGGGGGTGTTGCGGATAGTAAGCACTCAAGACCGTATGGGTCTCGGTCCTAGCTTCTGCCGACATCTTCAGATAATCCGACCAGTGGAAAAGGTCGAGACTATTCAACAAACTAAATTTTCACGGAAGATCTGATGAGTGTTAAACCTATGCGACAGTGTACCTAAAACAGTGTAGACCACGGTGCTTCAGATACGTCCTTCGAAAAACGGAAAGTGAACGGAAAGTGAAAGGAGCAGTACAATCAAATCCGATCTCAGAAAACTCATGGTGTCCGTTCTTGGAAGTATGGTCAGATCGAAATATACGCTGGCCTAGCTGCTGCGAGAGGAAGAACTTAGTTTGCAATATACATATAACACGCTTGTCAGATCATAGGTAGATTAAGTTCATTGGATTTTAGGGGGTGTCAGCAAGAAATGCAAAAATATCTTTATACTGATTGTTTTGTCTTGTCTTGGGCATCATTAACTGGGTGGATCAACTGTCGTTGACCACTAGATTGCCACTTTTGTCATCAGTTTTTACAAACTAGCCACTGCCTGGGCTTTTGCGTAATCTAGACATAGATATGAGTCTGAACGTAGCACACTGTTCATTAAGATGATGTAAATTCTTCGACAGCCCACAACCAGCTCAGCTCTTCCATTTCGGGCTCATCATGTGGACTCAGTCTCCGAATTTCTGCTTGAACCGATTTGGTTTTGACAGGACACGCAACTGAATCCAGCTGAAGCGCCCGTTCGTGATGTTCCTCAACCCTGTGAGCAGCGTGTCACGTATGGACAATAGATTGCAATATCTCGAACTTCGTTCCGACTAAAACATGAAGTTACCTGGCGCAGCACAATCCATTGAAGCTGACCATTATAAATAGGGGATTTAACTGGACCCAGTTGGGTCTGCTGTCAAAATCAAACCCAAGTCTTTTCCTGTTCTAGCCTTTCGACGATTTGTTTCAGGGAGTTCAAATGCATGAGAGTGGTAAAGTATCATTTGCTAGTAAGTCAGACTGCAAGAGACAACTAAAGGGAACACCTCAAAAGGTCGCTTAATTTGTTTGCAAGAGTAAGCTCATGAGGAGTAGGATTCTAAAGCCGTCGAGCAGAACATTCAGCAAGTCAGCTATGCATTGTGAGTACTACGTAACGGGTGACAAGTGGAAACAGGGTGAGGACCATTGCTCGGAAAAAGGCTTTGGGGCAGTTTGAAAAGTCACCGTTGGAATGGTTTGGTGGGTTTAAAGCTGAGCAACACTGCGCTTTCGGCAGAAAAGCTAAGTCGGGCCAAATGAGTAGGTTAACAGGTTAGCCTAGTTTTAAACCAGCGGCGAACTAATCAGCAAGATCTCTCTCGAATAACGCAGTTAGTGTTGAATATCGGTTGAAAGTTGTTGTCGATTAGTCCAAGTTTAGTGTGATCAGATTGATAATTCCTGTCGAGTGCTATTGTTTTGTTGGTTTATGTGAATTCGTAGGTACTACAACAGTTCTGTTAGACGGGTGAGATCACGTGGACTTTAAGTTGGCTTAGTCTATTCAGGTCATAACTAAGCTATTTTGTTGACGACTTCGCCAGTTCTGCGCCTTTTATTCCACACGGACCAACACAGTTCAACAGTGACGCCCAAGAGGAATCACTGATGAAAGCTCCTTGAACCCTAAGACCCAGGAACTCTCACTAACCGATTTAAGTTGCTAGTCAGAGGAGAACCTCCTGGCTGTTTCTCTGACCAACCTAGTAACCTACTCACTTGACCAGATAAGGCTTTTATGTCAAAAGCGAGGTTTTGCCGAGTCATAAACTCATAAAATGTTTACCAGATAATTCTAAAACGAATACCTTTTTCAGTTTGCGCACATCGGGAGGCTAGGTGACTACGCAAAATTGCTCCTTCAGGAGAAGGCCGACGAAAGCACGGGACAGTCCAGTGCCGAATTCACCCTTCTTTGAGCTTCCCAAACTCCCATCAACCCTACCGAAGTGCACGGTTGCTACAAACAGTCGTTAGAAACCTAACTTGATGGTGATAGGATAATCAGCTGAAGTGAGCCAGAATCTTCGCCTTGTTGTGGTCACCAAATGAATTTGCTGCACAAAGGTCGGGAAGATTCTCATAACTAAGACAAACTTTGATGGATCGAATATCGTTCCAATTGTAACATGAGGCAGAGAGAGTGCTTTAAAAATTGCCTCAGGAGGTGACCGGTGTCATTTAGTTGATCAAGCAGATGCTGATCTATTCACCGAAAACTTCGAACATTTTCGTCTCCGGTCAAGCGACAGTATTGCTGCTCAGTTAGGTGCATTCAGTATTCTAAAATGAAATCGGTGGTGTGGTCAATGTCGGTCGAATACTTGGAACTGTGCCCCTAGTGAATATCTTTCTATCTCTAGATTGGGAAAACTATATCTCTCAGTCGTAAAAGATGATGCCTGTATTGGTTCAAGCCTGTTAATTGCGTGACTGTGCACTGTCAAATGGAGCGGTCCACGCTGGACGTCTGTAGATACACCCTTCCAAAGCGAACTCCGCTGGCATTATGGTGTTTCGGTTTTAGTTATCTTCACCCACATCAAAAGAGCCAGGATCGATTCGTGTTCGTTTAGATTTCATTTCTTGTCCTAAATGTTGATCCTATGCCTTGCTTGCACATCGGTGGCGCGAACCCATCAATATGATAATCACAATCATGAAGTCACCAGTTCCTACCCCTCTGATCTTCGATGAACATTGATGAAGTCACGATCGACAGTTGTTGTCATCAGACAGCTTGTCACTGCTTCCATCATGAAAATTGCATCATGGCGTTTCGTAGAAGACAAACGCAGACGCGTTGCTTCTAAAGTGCTTTATGCTAATCAAAGCGGGTGTGCAACGAATTTCCAGTGCATGCAAAGTAATTTAATCCACAGGAACTGGCTTTCGAACGATCAACAAGTCAGGTGCATAAAAACTCCACTCTTCTGAACCTATTGTGGTAACTGTCAAGATGTTTGAATTGATTAGGCATCCGGCTGTGCATACTCGAAATGATCTGACTGTCTCGACATGTGGACTAATTCACTGGAGATCACATATGCGGATTGATGTAGAATGATGAGTCAGTTCCTACACTTCGGTCTGGTTTCCAGCACTGCTAGATATTAGCTATCATAAGCTACAAGTAGAATAAGCTCATTTTGTCGGCACGTCACCTGGTCACTTGAGCTACCATCTGGTCTACACTATTGGAGTAACGGTGTATACTGCTGATGGAGCATGTGAGTAGCCCATGATCTGGTGTTCAAACTCCGACCTTGTATCTGATGGAAGATAAAGTTTGTTACAGAAACTGTGGAACCACTTTGCAGTGTTCGTTTACTGCTGTGAAATAGTCAGTGGATATCCAGGAAATCTTAAGAGAATGCGTGAGGATTTCAGTTTCTAAAAAACTGTACGATAATCACTTTTGTGTTTGCTAATAAATGACTATGCAGTGAAGGGCTTACCTAACCTCACTGTTTGTGGCGAATTCCGTCAGCTGTCTGCTAACTGCAGAATGTACGCCTCGTTCATTCGTCTAGCGGAGTCTGACACGATTCCCTCAATCTCAGTGGCGGATCCCAGTAATTATTAGTCCTCAAGGTTCCTCCTAGAAGTGATCCGTACAAATAACACGGCTCAACTAAAAGATAACATATATTAAGATGGTCATTCAGCTGTAACACCCTTTCGGTGCCTAGCTGCCATGCCACCCGAAGGAAGCACAAGTGCTGGAATACTACCAAGTTGCCCAAGGGGAAGTCGAACCACGGACCATCTGGTCAGTAAATTCGCACTCTAAACATTGAGCTATCCCACTCAACTATGACATCTATCGCGTCCTATGAAGTCAACAAACTAAGAGAAAATATGTTTTCGGGAGAGTTAAATTGGCAGCTACCAAACTGCTTACCAGAGAACATTTAACCTAGGAAAGAACGAAATTGGCCAAATGATCACCAGTTCTAAATAAAATCATTACAAACTGGCAGTACTTACAGGCCTGACTAACAAAATTAGGAAGTTGGCAATTGCTCAACCTAAACAAACTGCAAGTAAACGATTCTGAAATCTTCGTAAATCGCTGGGTGAAGTGCATTGTGGAATCGTACCACATTATTGGTCTGGTTCTCCTGTGAGGACTTCATCTCATAATAGGATTCACTCTGGCACAGACTGAAAGGCCGAGAATTTGTACAGATGATTCATCTTTATCGGAAGTCATCACCAGGATGATTCGAACTCACAACCGTTCGGCCAAGATTGGTTGACCAGCTGTATGAGTAACTGGCATTTAGACAATACGTCATGAAGTTATGCTTTGAAGTCGATTAGGACTTTGTTATTACTCTGAGTAGAGTGAAGAATATATGTTAGGCTTCAGTAGATTACGAAGACACAGTGCTACTGACCTAGACGCTACCACCTTCATTAGTGTGGTAGTCACGGTAGAATCAATAAAACCATATAATGCTGCCAACAAAACTGGTGGTTAAGCTGCTGGACCGTAGTATGACGAAGACGCAACAAACCACTGAGTAATTCCCGGCAAGGCGGGGATCTTAACTGATTACTTGTGGCATAGTTACCAAGAAAAAGTTTAGTTGTGTTTTCATGTCAAATTACGGGGAAAACTTGGTGGATTATTTCATTAGGTATCACAGACCTACTCAATCCATCTTCGGTGGACACCGTAAAGTCCACGCGTCAGCTGGTTAAAACAGAACTCACAATGAAATCACCGAACATTCAACTCATGAAAATTTTTTGAAAGAAGCTTTCTTCATTAGAGATGGCGCCCGAAAGAGACCATCGTCGAGCGGCACAGTATGCAAATCCAGTGACTGAACGCAGCCGGGACGTAGAAGCTGTGTCGTGACAGCGATCGCTTATACAAATCCAGAACAAATGATTCTCGCTTTTTGTCAGCGTTACAAAAAGGTTTGCCGATAACAGACAACTTGCGTGAAATAGAAAGCAGAAGAGTTGCTCGATAACTTCATTCTCGGTCCAGTAATGACTATGCAAGATTTGACGACGGCAGTACATCAGTCCAATAAGTTGAATCTACAGATGTCCCTGTGAGCACAGTTCTACGTGGTATCTGGGTCACTTGTGAGGGGAATTGACCAAAAGGCCTACTGTTCCCCCTTGGTGATTTTTTCGTGCGCAGCTTACATCAAGCTTTTTATGGTTTGGCGAACCTGGGATAGGCACAAACCGATTGGAGGTAAGAAAGCATGGCAGTTTTGGGGTTGTTCAGTAAACCGTGTGAGGAGCATAGTATGGATGCAGTACTAATGCATGGGTAACGCAGAGTCCAATCAGAAAATGGATTCGTAATTCTAATGAAAAATGTCCCCGGCAAGAAAGTTTCAGTTATACTGGGCACTACGTACCAACTTTGGTCACCGCTTCTGTATTTCGCTAAACTTTACTGGCAGTAGAAATGAGCCACCACCTACATATGTATCCATATAACATGGAACACGGTATTTAGACTAGGCGCAGATGAATAAGATTGCTACTCATCCACTCGAGACCGAACGGTACACTGTTCAGCTACTTATTGACCAGGTCGCTAGCTCGAGACTCAAAAGAATTGTGACACTTGCTACTCACCACTCGAGACCGAACGGTACACTGTTCAGCTACTTATTGACCAGGTCGCTAGCTCGAGACTCAAAAGAATTGTGACACACAAGTGATGATTCTTACCAGGGATGGAACAACTGATAGTGATCCTCGGACTTTCGACATGGCACGAAATGCTGAAATCTCCAGGAATTCACTGTGGCCTACCGTCACTTCTTCTCAATTAGATCAAGTGTCTTTTATGAACTCTATTTGTCACTTCTCAGGAGACATGAAAGTCAGCAGATTTACTGAGGCTTGTGCATGAAACATTTTGTGGTGGAGTGGAGGATAATCTTTCAGGAATTTTCTATACAGTGCGAACTCCTGACAACTTGCATTCTTTAGTGGTCCCGTCTATACAGTAAACTCGTTGAATGTTGTATTGTTCTTCAGTCTAATGTTGGACAACCTCTGACTGGTCTTAATGTAGTAGAGGAGTGGTCCCAAACGGTTGATTGAACGGTATTGCACGTAAGGATAATTGATGACTAGCTGAAAGACACTCAGCAAAAGCATAGTCACAAGCATCACGAGATCATTGCTTGCGCGGATGCGGTTCCAGTGACACGGAGCTTCGAGTTTAGCCTGAGCATGACTTCCATAGGCTAATTGTAGTTCAAAAATAGTGAATGGGAGTAAAAGAATACATGTGGCCGTTAAGGTGACATTGCAGATGAAGCCCAAATTTACCAATAGGCGACTGAATCGAAACCCCGAAGTAACTCCGAAAATTAAAAGAAATAGTCCGAAACCCAGTCCAATATGCGGATCGTCATACAAGTACTTCGTATACCTCAGTAAGTTGTATGAATGTGAATATGGGTTCTTCTCAAGCGCAAATGACCAACAACGTCCTTCTGCACAATGAAGTTGCAGTGTACCAGCCGACCATGAATAGGTTATCGCATGGATCAAGAATAAGATTAACCCGGTTATAAAATAACTCAGTCCGATCCAACTATTTGTCCAGCAAAGCCAGTTGGTATCCGGACCAAAGCCAAATAGACGTTTTACCTTTTCCGATTTTAGTTCACACTTAGTAGGTCGTTTTGGAGGTTCCGAATCTGCGCTTTGTGTACTTAGTACCTCGCTCGTGGGATCATCGTCCTTGGATTCCTTGGCACTAGACATGAGAACGTAAGGCGTCTATGTGACGGAACGGGAATTCGCACATCGATTGTGCTAACGGAGATTTTAAACTGGTCACGTGGATTAGATAGTTGCTTACTGCATTTTTGAAATGCTCGGGAGATTGAGATTATCAACGCTCTGACCCGTAATTTTCTGGATTAGAAACTCAGAACGTGCATTCGACCCTTAGACGGCACTCGGAACTTGCTACTTTGACTAAATTACGGGTGAATACCACCATTCTGTCGTACACAGTGTGCAGCTAGATACTGCAGTGTCAACTCTAATGTTTCTTTAGGTCACGAGCATGATGATGTCACCGCGCTGTACAGTGGGGTCTAAACAAAGGCTAGTAGGCGCAGTTGGCTGTGGAGTACACTCCAGTGAGATGACCGGATTCGGAAAATGATCCGGTTGTTTTGCTGTACTCTTACTGGACGGCACTTTATCAGGAGATATCAGAAGGTAAACAACTCTAAAGGAGGGAGGAGGTGGGTTGAAAGCTCTTTTCGCTCACATATTGTATAGAAGTAAATGGTATCTGTACCCACGGTTTCGGTACAAGGCATTGGCATGCGTCACTTCCTTACTTCTTTTTTTGGCGGCCGTCCGCTGTTACCAGGCAAGTCTGTTTCACAAGCATCTTTAGTCTTTCTGCCCACGAAATTCGCTCACAGGCTATGTCCACACAGACTGAGATCCAGTTCTTATTCCATCTGCGGACACAGTGCAGTAGATTGAGACCGAACCCTTCCACATCTAACCTGACGGTACTGATCCAGTTTCTCAGCTTTCCTTCAAAGCGGCAGTACCGATTCAGGCACGGCAAAGAAACCAGTGTCACTTTGCAAGGTTTGTTTTCAGGTTTTTGAACAACTTGGTGTCAAAATTCTTTATCTTTTGCCTTCCTTGTTACCAACCAGTGATCCGACGACCGCATCGGAATAATTCGTTCTATTTTGTTTTTGGCCCAAGAGTGTTTCTGGCACCCCATTTATTACGCTACATGTATCTGGAGAATTGTGTGGTACATTACGGTCCTTATAAGCCTGAAGTAATGTGTGGCTGAATGCTCACCTTCATAACTTCCAAAACCTCACGGTGGGCATGACGCTGTTCCACATGATATAGAACAAAACACGCATTTTTTTATATACTTCGTATAATGCAATCAAAACATGCAATATAATACAAACAACAACGTCTTTAAGATCTGTTATAAAAATAAAGGGACGAATGACTCGGTGAAGCGTATACGACGAATCTGTAATGGATGTTCTGTTACCCGCTGGAATCAAAGACAAGTTCCTGAAAATAGAAGTATCATAATTGTGTTATTCCTGCATTTTGTCAGGTTTGGCGTAAAATATGAATGAAATCGCAAATCCCACACTTACCGAAAAATAAATCACTGGGAAGCCACAGCCAAAATTTCTGAAAACACCTCTGTTGCAGAGTTCACTCAGTTGCCTTCATTTGGTGTTGCTTCCGCGTTGAGTACACTGAGGAAAACAATAAATTGCATGCAAATGAAACTACTCCAGCCATTTAGCAGTAGTAAGATGTTAATGCATATGTTGGATATCAAGGTAGGACTAATGTATTATTTGATAGATAAGTCGAACATTATAAGAACATCTAAAGCAACGACGTTTGTCCGAGCGCTTATTGTGAAATGTTCACCTATCGGTGTAATTAATATCACGGCGATACACTATGGGGAGACGAAAGGCCTGAAAATCTCCAGTCTGATTTGGATGGACCCAAAAGTGGACTGTCCTGTTGGAATCACCAATACACTTACCATCAGGTAGTTTACACTAAATTCCTGCTCTCACTCCTTCACTGCTATCAGCACCAAGCGAACCACTCGGTAGGCCGCCCAACAATATATCATATTCATTGCAGGGTTTCAGACCTTGTTATGTCTAATCAGTCTCACTTCAGACACAAGTGATAGATGAAAATTACACATTAGATGGGATCAGTTTGTTCTAGTCATAAATTATTCGATGTGCCATTCAGCGTTACAAGTTGTGAAACCCTGCAATGAATACGGTGTATTACGGTGTACAGTCGGTTCTCCGGCTTACTGAAAGGATTGTACACACCAGTAAGCATGCTGGTGTAATTCACGCGCTAACTAGTATGGCACGTCATCACACTTAACTCTTAAACACAACGGGTGTCAGTCAATCGGGCCACGCCCATTTTGTGGTCAAATACTGAAACACACTGACCAACTTCATACACATTCATACAAGCTCTTGAGTCCCACCAGAAGGGTTAGCGCCAACCATGTCAATGGTGTGAACATTTGTAACTAAGTGGAGAGGTCTTGAGACTATCGTTTACTGTAGGCTCACGAAGTGAGTAGTACCTCTCCAAATGGAGCGTTGAAATAAAAAATCCATCAAGAATATAAAATGTCTTATCTACCTACAACACTTTTACGTCCACGTGGCACTAAGGACATCTGCTTCATTTGTAGGCAGCTGTTTTTAATGTATATTGACTAGAAACATTTGACGAAAACTAATCGATGCGCCTGAGTTCTTCATTTTCGAGATAGCAGCAACCTACTATTCAACAATGCGCACATTCCTTTTCCAAAGCCTATCCATCCAAAGGACTTTTGCTGTTTATACCGGTAGCCAGACTGACATATGGTCTTGGATAGTAGCAACCACCGTAGCAGTGGCTGCATCCTGGAAAACTTACCTACAAATTTATTGCAAATATATTACGCAAGATTAACGACTTTTAAGAGACGCCGGCACCCAGAGGTGATAACTTCTCGCCGACCCTACAAAGCATTTTCCATTAATAAAGTATCCCTGAAGGGAATACCACACAATCGACCCCTTGAGATATTTTTTTCAGAAGATACGTGGGAAGTGAGAATCCCACTTAGGCTACCGGCGCAGCTGTCACAATACGTGATAAGGGTGTGTTTCGAAAGAAAGTGTGTTGAAACATCATCATCATCATCATTATCAGCTGTAATAACCGCGTACTGGTCGTACACTGGTTGTAGCTGCCACAGTTTCGTTCACCGATGATTGGGGGGTAAGTAGCTGC
>NW_008752002.1:148874-163594 GCF_000715545.1 Opisthorchis viverrini | reverse complement strand
AAGATCTCATGCTTGAAGATGAGCCGATCGATGCAGTAGATGAGTTCGTCTATCTCAACAGCTGCACAAATCCTAGCTGACTTGAGAAGGATTCAACCGCTTCTCTAACTGAGAAGGCCAGGATCGTGTTTGTCAAGCACAGACATTTATGGCACCAGGATGACGACTTGGCTGTTAAAAGTAGAATGTATACTACTGCGATCCTATCTACCCAAACTTACGGATCAGAAACTTAGTCACTAAGTGTAGATATTCGAATACTACTTGCGTTTGATCAACACTACCTCCTGAGCATTGGGCAAGTTTGATGGGGAAGTCAGGTCAGTAGTGCTGAGGTAGGCGGGATGGTTCTCAAGAAAGGTTACTCTTCCTCCATAGCTCAGGTGATAGTACTCAGCATGTTAATTCACGTACCATATGACCGTTTGCTTTCCTCGTCCAGCTGAGTGTCGGACAGAGAAGGCTCAGTGGCAGTCAGTTAATGAATTGTCAACTCAGTCGTGTTGGTAAGTGCCAACCTTAAAGTGAGTCAATCGAACAGTCAGTGACCCCGACACGCGGCTTTTGGCGATCATCTACCAAATCTGGTAACCAAATCAGACAGATCGAACAGCTGAGAGTCATTTGGATCCCTGCATATAATGCGTGACTACGATTCCCTTATTCTCTTCATCCTCAGTAAATGAAGGTGAGGCATCCAGAATTACTCTGCTTCGTTACGCGGTTTATAGCGATAACAGTGAATTGACCAGAATGTTGCTACATAATTCTGAGCCGTACGTACACCCTGTCGATAATCCCCAATTAGGGCAAAACACAGTGATCTCCTGCCTTGCTTTTTATACCTGAGTAACAGCTCTGTCGTTAGATATGCCATAAGCTCGGGCTTGCTCTGGTCTCGCACACAGCCATCGTAAATNTCTCTTCCACCCTTCACATGGTTGGGCGATTGGAGTTCACTTCTCACGAACTAGGGAAATGTGAATGTACTCGGTGAAGGATGAAGCACTGATCGGAGTGAAAACTAGTTCACGGAGATCCTACATTTCTGATTCTGTATTCCTTGTCAGTAGTGTCACAACTTTGTTTGGCTACGTATCCCAGTAACATAGTGATTCAACTCCATCCTCCTCTCAGTTGTAGACGTTAATCTCCATTCACGGTTCACGTTGTCAGTTAGCCTGTTCGGGCTCGTTTGTTTTCGGCCCACGTTAGTAAATCCAGAGCTACATAAATAAACGCAACTACCTAAACATGTGAACACCTGAAACACTCGCGCAAAACCTCCCACCTGAGGATTGTCATCCGTTGCCGGTTATCTGACCAGGTCATTCGCCACCGGCCGCACTGGAAATTGAAAGATCGTGGGTGCGTGTTATCAAATAGTTTCGAAAATATATCGAGTGTTCGGAGGCTACTACCTTTCAATATGCTATCAGACCAGCTGCTTTAATTGACAGTCTGGATAGAAAGAAGAAGCTTATGTATATAGGCAGCTGGTAACAACTAAACCAACTAACTAACTAAAGTAAATTGCCGCCTTCACAGTGGCCAAAGTGTGGTATCTAGTACGCCGTCCAAGTATAAGCGCACCAGGCTTTGAAAGTGACGACTGATGGACGCATAAAATGTATTACACTTGAACAAATCGTCACAGGAACTGGAAGCAAAGCGGTGAAATCCGCGAAAAGTATTTTTTCAGTCTGATACTGGCTGGACGATCAATTTACTTTGCTACATAAACGTAGTTTCCCCGCTTTTTTAAGTGTAAACTCCTTTCAGGAATCACCTCGCTAGAAGTATGTTGGTTGAAATGCGATATTACAGAAGTTTCTATTGGTCCTCTCCAAAAAGTACTAATAAAACTGAAAGAGAAAACAACCATCCTCGTCATTCAGTATTCATTGGTAAACCTAATATTTGTATAGGAGCGGCCTAGTCAGCTGAACTTTGCACCGAAAAGTGATTGCTTTTCCTTTGTCTTGACGCCGCTTTTGACTCAGTTGGCCGTTACAAACTATGGCAGTATCCGGTCATGGATGGTACTTGTCATAAATCTGTTGTTTAATAAATGTTCCGTAAGCCTGCTCCAGTAGGTCTGTAGATGTCTGCAACTAACTGTACTCTGAGTTCACCACATCAAGTGGCGTCAGGCAGGATCGCCTTCTGTCACCATTCATTTTTATAAATGATGTTCCGTTTGAGTTTACTTGCCTATAACAACTCGGAGGTCAAAATAGTCTCCGAACATAGTCATTTGGTGCGTTGACAACATCGCTGCGCGATTTCTCAAGCGTCTCGAATCCGCAAGACTGGAGGGACTGAGTTAAGATCTCATGCTTGAAGATGAGTCGATCGATGTAGTAGATGAGTTCGTCTATCTAAACAGCTGCACAAATCCTAGCTGACTTGGGAAGGATTCAACCGCTTCTCTAACTGAGAAGGTCAGGATCGTGTTTGTCAAGCCCCGACATTTACGGCACCAGGATGACGTCAGAATGGCTGTTAACAGTAGAATATATACTACTGCTGTCCGATCGACCCAAACTTACGGGCCAGAAACTTAGCCACTGTGTGTAGATATTCGAAGGCTGCTTGCTTTTGACCAACAGAGCCTCCTGAGTATTGTGTGAGTCTGATGGGATAATCAGATAAGTCATACTGAGGTAAGCCAGATGGTCTTCAAGAAAGGTTACACTCCCCCGATAGGTGATAGCACTCCGCACGTTAATCCATGTAGAGTGTACACCATTTGCTATCCTTGTCCGGCCGAATGTCGGGTAGAGAAGACCCAGTGGCAGTCAGTTGATGAATAGTCAACTCAGTCATGTTGGTAACTGCCAATTCTCAGGACTGGAACTTCAAAACGAGGCAATCGATTGGTCAGTGACTCTGACACGCGGCTATTGGTGATCATGTACCAAATCTGGTGGTATCACTGCGGAGCTATATCACTCGTTACCAAATCGGACAGACCGAAAAGCTGAGGTTCATTTGGATCGCTGCATATAATGTATGACTTCGATTCCCTTATTCTCTTTATCCTCAGTGAATGAAGGTGTGGCATCCGGAATTACTCTTTTTCTTTGCAAGGTTTATAGCGAAAACAGTGAATTGACCGGAATGTTGCTAAGTACTTCTCAACCGTAAGTGCACCCTGTCCAGTTCGGGCAAAACATAATTGTTTCCTGCTTTGCATTTTATATCTGAGTAACAGTTTGTGCGTTAGATATGTCATCATCTCGGGCTTGCTCTGGTCTCGCACACAGCCATCGTAAATACACAAACATTGGGACTCTTTTCCGATGAACCTGTTACGACATTTGCAAGGTCACATGCCGTCAGCATGTTCGCTATATGGAAATATCTAATGGGGGTGTCAGTGAACTTTGACTGGAGAAACATGGAGGAGAGTTATGGATCAATTATATCAGATAGCCTCAAAAGCGTAGCCACCTACCCACCTACCCACATTATCAGGAAACGAAACTGTGGCGCGTATAATCATTGTACGGCAAGTATGTGAATATTACAACCAGCGATGATGAACTGCGCAGCCCACCTGTTAGGGGCAGGAACCAGGTAGTTCTGTCTAGCTTGACCAAGGAAGATATGCGAAGAAGACAGGCTTGATGAGACGTCCCTAAAGGACCGTTGAAAACTATCGGTCTGTTTTTTCAAGTGTGTGTAGAAAACGTCTCAACGAGCTAACTGCACAAATCAGGTCAAGTGGAAGACCAGATTAGGAAGAAATTCCCGGACATCTGAAAACTATTATAATGGAATTAACGGTATTGTTCGTTTAGTTGTATTTTCCGAGAAACTCGGCGTTGTGTGGATGGACTAGGCTCACTTTTATCACAAGTAAGTCACCAGTAAATATGTCGGTTAGCAACTTGTTTCCCAAAGACTGTGCACAAAAAGGACTTCCATCTAACTGATCTCTCCCAATGTCACCTAAACAGGGAATATAGCAAAAAGTCCACTCGGAATGGGTCAGGAAGTTAGCCGGTACAGCCACCAGATTCACAGTAATTATTTTGCACCAAAAATCCTTGAAATGAGGAATTCTAGAGGAATTTTGTCCGCTTTAATATGCGCACGTTATTCATGTATATGAGCTCGACCCCATGCAGTCACAGTGAAGCAAAAACAAAAAAATGCATCAGCTTGTACCGGGGAGGAATATCGCAAAACGCAAGTTTCACACTTAAGTTCATGTACATGAGCTCGACCCCACGCAGTCACAGTGAAGCAAAAACAAAAAATGCATCCGCTTGTACCGGGGAGAAATATCGCAAAACGCAAGTTTCACACTTAAAGTTTGTTTTCTTTGGGGATCAAGTTTAACGTCTAACGGCTTGGCTATGGGGCTGCAGAAGTTCCTAGATGCTCAAAGGACAGAAAGGTAACAAACCAGGTAGAGGTGGTTTTCGACAAATGGAAGTGAAACAAAAAGCACCATACGGACTTACCAGTTAGTTTCATCTGCCGAAGTTTAGTTGGGGGAATTTGAGAAGAATTAGAATCTCCAAGTGGAAGCAATTCTTTGTATGTGGTCACTGAGTCATACTCTTGAGTAGTAGATTTGACTGGGCTTGGATTGGGAACAGGGGGAGGAAGCTGGGCTGCGAGCATTTTTCTGGTGTAAGGTATCTCAGAGGGGGTAGCAATATTTTCTTCATCCGACAGAGGTGACGTGGTGTCCCGCACCAGTGACTTATGAGCTCGTTCTTTGTGGGAAGCCCGACGAATTCGCGCACGCCACATATGAAATAACGATGGCATTCTGAAGTGTGGTGAAGAATCGTCAGGAGGTGATGTATTAGAATGTTTTGACACTTGCAGATCTTCTTTAGAAACCTCAGTCTCTGAAGGCACATTAACATCACTTGACCGGAAACGGTCTCTCATCTTGTTCGGTGTTGGAGGAATGCAGGGCTGCTCTGTCCGATAATGACCACGTAAACAACTATCTGAATGATAGCGAACAGTGTGGTAAATTGATGGCACATACTCATCCGCCAAGTTGACTGTCTCCCAATGCCAGTTTGCCCTCTCCGTTTCCAAAACTGCAATTGACCCACAAGAGGTAGACAGTCGACCTAGGCTAATGGAATCCGTCGTAGCAGAACAAGACTGCCGGGCTCGACAAGGAGATCGGCGGCATGCGCATAATAAATCCACATCAAATGCATACAAGTTACGAAACCTCTCGGTGCTCTGTTGGCATGCTTTGTTTGCCTCTAATTGACATTTAAAACTTCTGAACCGTCTCTCCGACACAACGCTTGGTTTGTTTTCCAACGACTCAAACAAGCACCTCCTAGGTAGCTGAACGGGCGTGCCTTCAGACTGCATCAGAGGGCGCAAACAACAAGCGCGTGAGAAAATGTTTCTGCAAGCCGAAACCGTTCGCTTTATCGGATATGAACCTCAAGTAGTCGGTTTTCATTGGTCGATGCAGGCAAACGACCGCCTGAACGAATCGACCAATCGGATGTAGGATGCTTCGACTTCGGTGCGACCAATCGTGTGGCCGCTCTAGAAAGTGGGGCTGACCGACTGAGGTGGGATTTCTGTCTGCGACAAGCTGGTTGTGGACAGGAGTGGTGTATGCTAGGGAAATCAGCCAGCATGGGGACAGGAAGAGACGGAGGTGATAGGATTATGATGGGTGTGAGGGACGTCATCGCAATGGACAGATTAAGTAGCCACCATGTCCAGGGAATCGTTTATCCAAGAGATGAGCCCTGCAGTATCGTTTGCCCAAATCGGAACGGATAATCTTTTCTGCGTGACTAATTTTTCGATTCCTGTCAGCAGCAAGCTAAGGGGCCTTACTCCTGGCTGAATACATCCCAAATCCAGAGGGCAATTTTCTTCACCATGTGGTGTCTGAATGGTTGTCGTAATTAAGCTGGACAGTCCTAACTATCTGAGTGTTTTTTTAAATTTTCTTTGGCTTTATGTCTTCCATAGTTAACCTATAGACCCTTCTCTCCTTTAAACCTAGATCATACCTATTCGAACTTGCTCCGCTATTCTTCTTTATCCCAGAGTTAGTAGGGGTACGAATCTGTTGATAAGTCATATTTCTAGCTTTAATCGCAGTACAAGACTACTCTTTGTACGTGACAAAATGCCGCAACGACTCAGTGTAAAGTAAGTTGGCGGCTTCAACCGGTGTAAACCGAAAAGAAATTCCTCGAAAATAGGATATTTTCGATACCATCACTCTTGAGAGTCTAGTTTGATTGTATATCTCAGCGGTTTCTTATTGATGGTGATTTCGTTAAGTCGGAAAACTTCCAAAGTAGCCAAACAACTCGATTTGAGGAATCATTTGTCAACGTTGTTTTTAATTTGCTTCAATGTGCGAGAACCCGAAAATAAAGGATTTACTGTTTTGTCCCATTGCGAAAAAGTGCTTTTGGACTATTTATTATCTATAGTGAGTCATAAAGTGGTAATCGAGTGAATATTTGTATAGAAATGACGTATAATTAGTCTACTATCGACCAAACAGCGGAAGCACAAAATGTCCTCCGACCTGTCGGTTGTAGTGAGACATTTTCAGTACTGAACTGAACATGTTTATTTACGTATACTCCGTTTACAAATGTTACGGTTTATGACGTGGCACTTGGCAATCATAGACAGGAAGTCTGATGGGTGTGTCCGATATTTTCCCTGAAAGCATCTTTGTTTTGTTGTATTACTGGTGATCACACTTTCTGTTCTGCGTTGCTGCACTATCAGAAGCTGACCTATAGTGTTTAGTGCTCCCAGAGGGACAGAACAGTAGTTGCACTAACCTAATTATGCCGTAGAGGCTGTGTTATGAAGCGCAGAACCTCCATATACCATGAAACCGTAGTGCACGGTGATCATCATCAACAGTAATGTACGAGACAAAAAACTTGTTTCTCAGCAGATAACTGGACATCAAACAGTTTAACACCGCGTGTAGTCAGTGAAACAACAACAACTTCGAATGCAGGAGTCGAAAGGTGGAGAGTGGCGGATTTTCGCAGTTCAATAGAGCTTACAGGAGCTGTGATATATGGTCAGCTCCACTTGGAAAATATACCTTGCAGTTTTAGGCATTCATTCTATTTTTTTTGGAATACTGGGGGGAGGGCGGTAAATTTTTCGTGCAATTGTAGATTTAGCGACGGTAATTTGGTCAGGTTTGTGACCCACCATTTTCTGTTGGCAGCCATATATCTATACTAATACTAATATTGATAAGATTCCAACAACTAGTGCTTTCGGTTGGTATGCCGTGCAAAGTATTGGACCGACAGAATTTCCAGACAAATATTCTTTTACAACCAGTCATTGCAACACTGGGGAAATGACTGTGGGGCGATCGGCCACATGAATTACGGAAATGCCTAAGCAAATTAAAGGGGCTTGGAAACAAATAATTGCATGTAATTCGGTACAAAAGTGGAACATAGAACTGATTAAAACTAGAGTACTCTGCCTGGCTGGTGACTCCCAGGAAGGGGAAACCATAAATGTGTTGTCGACGAGTCTTTAAAAACCTCGTAACTAGCAAGTTAATCAAAGACAAAACTACTATGGATAAACTATTCATCGGTGCATTCCTCAACAGTAATGGACCATTGAATCACAATAAACACCTGTACCGACTATCTGTGGCCAGCTGCAGTTTTCCTCCTCTAAAAGTGTAAATTAATCACAGGTATCATCATATATTTTAACCGACGAACTACCAAGCCCCCGTTCACGACCATTTTAGGCTGGTCATATCAGCTTCACTGTGGGGAGTTGTTACCTCATTTCCGTGTTTTCTTAGAAAGCTTTCGTATAAGTATCTCAGTGTTCGACAAATGAGAGATCGTCTCCACCAAAAGATGGATGTTGAAGATGACTACTTATGATGAAGAGATTAGGTAAGCAGCCCTTTGCATACCTCGGGTAAGAAAAACGTTTTGTATAGCTGATATACACTGCTAATCTTTCTGCACTTCAGCGGTGGCTCCGTATGTTGACAAAAGCACCTGCAAACATCAACTACCCCACCAGCAGAAAACGCAGAGCTGCCGACGTTAGTTCTCCATACTGTTGGGCATGCGGTGACCTTGCGGGTCTTCAGTGTTCATGAAGTGTAATGAACACGCAACGAGGTGGATATAAATACCACCTATCGACTACATCACTTGGCTAACCTTGCCATCTTGCCTCCTGTTAAGCAGTCGACGACAAGTCCAGTTCAAGGAAGCATCCAAGGGAAAAATCTGAAGACATCCCTGCCCCTTACTACTAAGTCGGATTCAGCGTACTTTAAAAAACAGGGACTCGTGCTTTAGGAACATCATTAATTGCAAAATGGGACTACGGCAAGAGTTGCTCAGAACATGGATGAAGTTCATTTAGATGGTGCTTGATTCAAATCTCGTGGGCGACTTGAACAGACTTGTTTGGCGGGGCATGCTAAATCCATGAGCTGAAGTCGTGACCAGCATCCTTGCTGACCTGATTTGTTCGCCTTTGCCAAAGGTCATGGCCTCAGATGTAACAAATGCGGTGGATACGGTTTGGTTACATTAATAGTAAAGCTGTCATTTGAATCGGCACTAACCATCAACGTGGACACGCCATTGAGGCAAGCAAGTTTAGGCCGCTGTCGGATATCTGGTTACTTCCTAGGAGAGCTAGGGCCATTGTCTTTCATACCCGGCTTACGAACCAAGCAGGAACGTAGGGTCACAAGACAGTGCATAAGTTAATTAACCTGAGATAAGGCACCTAGCTGATGAAAGCTTTCCTTAGAAGGGTGTATAATTTCAAACCATGACAGAGTGACCTAAAGCTTCATTAATAAGGGTATTCTTAGTCTTTGGACAAAACAGCGTGACAACATGCATCATCTGTCTTCATTGGTAGTGCCCAGCTATTCCAAGGCCTTTGAATAGCATGAGATGACATTGGAGAGTACTTTCGATGTGGGCCTAGGCATCGGTTCACCTAGGTGGAGTTGAGACTACCAAAATAGGTTGAAAAAGAAGCGGAAGCCCAGATGTGTAAGATGGAGACTAAGGGCTGACAGAAAGACTCGACGAATTCTCTCGCCTGAATACCATAATCGTCGGGTTGGAGCCGGAATTTACCGACGACTTTCTGAGGGGCTATTTACTGGATGGGATGTTGAAGAATTTCAGTACCATCGGTGAGCATTTCACACGATTTAAACAATGCACAAGCAATTGACATCACCCAGGAGTCTTGGAACACAAAGGATAGGGACATGCACACACCCTGTGTGCACTAATTACTCGGGGTTGAACAGAAATAAAGTGGCTTTCGGCTTGCTGATTTGATGAGGTTCAGGCTTGGCGATATACCACAAGTTTTCCAATGAAGAGTCCCAACTTCGTTCAGTGTAAGTATTCAATAGTAGGAATCTCATGAAATATCCTTCGGGAAATCAAGCAGCTATCGGGATTTCTAAAATCAACGATTTTCTTCATGAAAATGACTACAAAAATCTAGATGAGATCTGTCTCCACAGAGGATTCACATTTGTCAAGACAGTGGAGGAACATCCTACACAATCGCACTTATATTATTTCGTTTGAGGATGAATTAGCTTATTGATTTTCTAGATTCACAGTAGTTCAAGCGCGGCCGTCACACGGTCGTATTAGAGGCGCAGTCTTAAAGGAAAGGTCATTAGAAAGAAGAGTTTGTGCATGTCAGCATCTACCACTGGATTGGTATTCTCTAAGTCTTCAGTGTTGTAATCCATGTTTGAAAAGTCTTAGAGCTTGAACATTCAAAAATGTCAAGTTTTCCCGACAGGTTGAGGAGTGGAACGGAAACCTGGTGACATTGTGCTCCATTATTACTGTTGCTTCTGGTTCATGAAAAGTAACAGGTGGAGATATTCTTGTAGCTGACTCATCCTCCGAGAGCTTGTCACCAATTCATGCATTACTCAGTTTAGGCATGAGAAAGGTCAAACAAAGGTCAACCTTATTTAATATGCATACACTGTTGAAGCCTGGATTGGAGCTACTCAGATTCCTTGATTAATTGATTAACACGTTCATAAATACCGAAGGAAAATGTGGCCTGTTAAAGTTGTTCCACCGGGTAAACCCTTACTGATACGGTATTGCACTTACATTCTTCTTTCACAGAGCGCAAGTGACTAGTTATGGGTGTTTACTGACAGGCGGCAAACTGTTTGGTTTCTGCACCTTCCTTACACCTTGACGAGTGTTTAACAGTTGCATGTTCTCATCATGTTTTAATTGCGTGTGTCCTTCGTTCACGATATGCTACCGTTCTCGGCTAATTACTGCTAGTCTTCTTTTAACATCACCATCAGGAGCATCACGTGACTTGTGATGCATTCAAAATCGCTTGGTGCGTGTCCCCCCCTCGGCTTGTGATCACAAAGTCGTGGAAAAGTCTTGTGAAGCTTGTCTGACACACCACTTCCGCAGTTCCCCGGATTATTTGCACGCCAGTTATCGTTCGAAGGTGTTGAAGAAGAACGCTTGTTGAGAAGTCACGGGATTTAAATAGATTCCAACATTTTTGATACGGAGAAGGCACACGCATGTATAATTCTCAATAGCTCACCTATTGTAGATGACAATGGTCCGTGGGGTCAAGAAGTTCAGGCTGAACGCTGAAACAGCAGCTTCATTGTTTGATATGTGATGAACTGACAAATGCCATGACGAGCAGCTATTTGGCAATATAAAGAATGCTCTTCTACTCTCGGGGTCAAGTAGAAACAGTCGTATTTATCTGGACTAAACATAGGGTTGCGTGGCACCAGACCCATGGCTGAGTTCCGGTCTGTGCCTCATGTTTTACTAAGTAAGATATTCCAGGTATCTCAGTATATTTTACTAGAGGTTTCTAAACGCTTTTCGATAGCACACAACCGGTTTTGCCAACCGAGTGCAGTTTGGTGTCTGAGTAGGATATAAATTTGACAAACTGGGAAATGTCTATCTGAAAAGTCCCAAGATGGACCGAACTCACCTTACACTATGGACCACTTCTCAACAGCATTTTGTGTAGTGTTCCGACAAAACCAAAGGCCCTATTCTTGTCGTGTAAGGAATACGGACAAAATCTTCAAGTGAACGGGCCCTGAGTGACCATAATTTATTTTTGCAAAGTATTTTTGAATACGATTAATCCGGAAGTTGCTAAAGCACATGAGACTAAGCAAGCGACTTGGAAGGGATGCACGAAAACTATGAAAACGGGAGTCACGGGACTGGTGTGGGAACGCACGAGGTAGAGTCAGGTCAACGGACAGAAACCCAAATGATGTTATGAATAGTGTTTCGTATACAAAATGGGGCGGGGTGGGTGAGTAAGCACAGTACCGTAGTTTTTACTCGACGAAGGACACTAGTAAGTGTTTTCTGCCCACCGAAAATCCTGAATGTATCAGCTTTCTGGTAGAACTGATGTACTCTGGTTGTTTTTTTCTAGAATGTGTCACAGATCGTATGTAGCTATTTTGGTAAAGTCCGAGGTAACTCCTGAGATGACGGACAGACATCTCTCAGACAGAGAGAGAGGGAAATTTTGAAAGCTATTTCGAGAAGGCCCCCTTAAAGAAGCAGTCTCACAGAAATGCCGCATACTTATCGGATTTTCAGTCACCCAGAGATAACCATTGTGCTTCGTTGGACTGAGAATTTCAACATCAGGCAACGGAAACTTAACCTAGGTACTCGACAGGAAATGATTTTAACATCAGTCTTACACTGGCACAGCTAATGAACAGAACTTCAGCGTTTCCTTCCTCCCTTTCCCACATCCTGTCCCTAATCTTACACTGTCTGCTCGTAATTGCATTTTCCCATCCAGGGCATAACGTCACATGACTTCCTGCCCGTTGACCTGATTACTGCCGTTTACATTCACACCTCACACTCATAACTTCCGTTTTCACAGTTTTCCGCATCCTTTCCGCATCCACGTATTTTGCTACTCCCCGGAATGTCTAACCATATTCACTGTGCTGGCAGTATGTAGATGTCGGAATAGGAATTCGTGCTGTGAAATATGCTCAAACAACCTTGTCAGAACTTGGCTAAATTTATGCCAGCTGTAGATTATGGGCACAGCAAGGGGTAGGATAGACGTCTGAATGTTTGGATACCAGTATTTTCGGCGGTAGCGTTAGCATAGTACCTGCATACTGCAAGAATTTGTCATTTATTTTCTTGACGTTAAGGAGCTATTGGTAGGCACAAATGAATGGATCGGGTTTCCGGAAGGATTAGTTTATATTCTGTTTGATTGTTGGCAGCAGTATGCACACCAATTTCGAATTCACCGATCCCGTGATAGAACGATTCCGAACCTTAGTTACTAGATCGGACAACTGTTCTTACAAGATTATCCCACTCCTACCAAACCAAATGACTGCTACGTATCCCATATGCACATGAATCCAGTCCCAGAAGAGAGACAACCACATAGAGATTATTGTTTTGATTTCCAGTGGAGTCGTTGACTCAGAAAAACCACACACTAGTTCATAATCGAGTGGCAATCCTGAACGCGCTTAAAACAAGCGTAGCAGAAACACTGAAAGCACTGTGACGTTGTGGCAGAAACAACACTGAACTATTCCGGACCACGTGACAACTGGCTGGACAATTTTGAATAGTAATCAATAGCACATAGAACTGATGAAGACAGGAGCATTCTAGTCGGTGAAAATAGATGGTGAGTGCCCAATGCCCTATCAATCATTCTCGATTAATTAGGTAAGGGATAGTGGTTTCCGATGTGTACCTTATCCTAATCAACATTACCTAGTGACTTAAGCTACGAAGCTGTCAGAAAAGCAGGTTCACCATAGAAACACAAAACAACACTATGAAAACAAGTAATCCCTTTACTATTATCTATAAAAATCACAAGTTTCCCAGGTTGAATCATCTTTTTGGTGGGAGCTGTGCTAAATAAGGGTCCCCAAACTACATGCATTTCACCTTTTTATGGTTATTTCTTTAGGTTGTGTTTGCTATTCTAAGCAGATATCCTAAGTCTCCGGCAGCACAGTTCACTTATGATGACGAAGAATAGGGGACGTTTAAAAGAAACTTTCATAAGGGGAAAACAGGTTTTTTTAAAGACGGAATTCACTCATGAACTATCGTATCCATCGAGTCTACTCTCTTCTGTTTTCCTCACTGTGTTCGCTGTCTGGCTAGAAACTATTGTCTTACACGATTCAAAGGACACTATCGCTGTCGCTCGCCAAATCAAATAAGAAAGATATTCCTATTGGGTTATTTTTCCATTTGTGTTTCTAGTTTTCCAATATGGAATCACCTGCCAGAGTACGGACGGAGTAGATAACTGCTGAACAATTATAGTGCCAGGAAAACACAACCAAGATGAATCCACATAGACGGGTTGGAGTAATGCCAAGATCAACAAAAAAAGAAGGGGACACAGAAGCCACACAGTCTCCTGCTCCTCCTGCTCCTCTTCCTCCGCCTCCTCCAGAGACGGAGGCTGATCCGGTTGCTCCTGAAGCACATTTTCTTCATATCCCAGGTGGGATAACTGCATACACCTTGTCCAAATGGCAAGTCAAACTTGATTTACCGTATATCAATGGTGTGCTGGCTGTTGGCTACACAGTGATTGGAGCGTTACTTTGCTTTTTCTCTCTCGTTTTACTACCTTACAATGACTTTTCCAGAGGAACGCTTCACTGCAAGGAAGGCTACTGTGCCTACAGGGCTAGCAGTGCGTCACAGTTGTTGTTCAACCATAACACAATGACCGACTTCCACCCGTACAACTGGACCATGCTTATGACAGGAGTTTTCTTACTGGTCTACGGGTTAGTGGTATGGTCGAAAATCACTTCCCACGTAATCAATGCAGGCTATGCGCTGAACGTGGCGACGCTGATCTACACAACCTATGCGACAGTGTTATCCTATTATCACTGGGACAATCCTCCCTATAAGGTTTTCTCACCCTTCTCATTCACTGGAGTCCTACATTCTTTCTTTGGACCTATTCTACTCCATATGACCACCCTCTGTCTTCTGGTTCAGGCGATTATCAATGTCCCTGGCGTATATGTTCATGGCATACATTACTATCCGGAAATCGCACTGGATCCAACCGCCTCAGAACATACCAAGGTCGGTTAAAAAATACACAACCAGTGAACAGAATCAACTGTAAATTGTATTCTTCACCGAACATACCCACTTCTCCTGTAGAAGGTTTTTTCTCATACCTGGAGGCTCAGGAGCAGACTCACTGTAAAACAGTTCGGCAAATTTGGGGCGTTTCTTTAATCGGATGATTTTAGAGATAGCCTCGCTTCCGGTCTATTAACATAGTGGGGGGGGGCATTCACCCATTCATTGGCTTGTGGCCAAATTGCCTGGGGCTGAGGACAGGCCTACGACACAAAGGTAAAACTAACAGTGAGTGTTTGCCAAAACAAATACTCGATTTCTAAACTTATAACACGATCACTCATAAATAAATATTACAACCAACTCAAATGAGAAAGAGCCTACGAGGGAGTGCTTCACGACCCTTTTTCACCCTGATTGATTCCACTGTAAAGAGTTGAAACTGGCTTCTTGACCAGATATCCTGTTCAGATGTTTCCATCAACCTCGTAAGTAGTGTCATATCGGGGGGGGGGGGGGGGGGCATTTTCG